>NC_042523.1:18343280-18543280 GCF_900963305.1 Echeneis naucrates | reverse complement strand
ATTATTAACGCTAAAACCCCATTTATTTACATTGTTGTGGTTGTGTCCTACTGTTCCTAATTCTGATTTATGTGTGTTTATTTTTGCTCCTGATGCTGCACTGTACGTTTTGAAATGTTCTAATATTCTGTCAATAGATTCCCCTGATTTAACTGTGATGGTGATGTCGTCTGAATACTGGGTTATTTTAACTGTCCTGTTTGCTGGTGTGCGTATTCCTAAAATGTGTTTGTCTTTTAAAATTGCTTGTGCCAGTGGTTCTATTGATATGCTATAGAGCAGGGCTGACAGAGGGCAGCCCTGCCGTACTGATCTCCCTATCCTGAAACTGTCTGTTAAAAACCCATTACATTTAATTACACTGCGAGCATCTCTGTACAATATTTTCACCCAATCAATAAACACCTCACCATAACCCATTTTCCTTAACACTTTAAACAAGAAATCGTGCTCCACCCTATCAAAAGCTTTTTCCAGATCTATTGTGAGCAGGTGGCCCCCCTGTACCTTCATCTCTCTAACTGTGTCTCTGATTGTGTGTATTGTATCCTGTATATCTCTGTTTGGAATGCTGTATGCTTGATTTGTGCTAATTACTTGATTTAAGGTTTGTTTTAGTCTATTCGCCAGGGTTTTTGTAAGGATTTTGTAATCTGTATTGAGGAGGCTTATTGGTCTGTAATTGCTTATGTTATTTCTATCTCCTTTTTTCTTATATATTAAAGTTATAATACCTTTTGTAAGTGACTGTGGTGTCTGTTTACTGTCCTGGATGGCTTGATAGAGGTCCAGCAACAGGGGGGCCATCTGCTCACTGAAAGCCATGTAGAAGTCGGCAGTTAGGCCGTCACTCCCTGGACTTTTGTTTCGATTTAAGTTTTTAATTGCATTTTCTATTTCTTTTATTGTTAATTTGCTATCACACCATGTTTTGTCATTCTCGCTTATCTCTCTGTCTATGTGGGCAATTATTTCTTCTGTTTTCGCATTTTCGCTGCCTTCTTCTTTGAACAGGTTGGCGTAATATTCTGTTATGATTTCAAGTATTTTTATTTTGTCTTTGTGAGAGTTATTGTCTTTATCTTTCAGCTCTTCTATTATGGTTTTACTTTGTTTTTGTTTTTCCATTCCTAAGAAAAAAGCTGAGCATTTTTCCCCTTCAACTATATTTTGAAATCTGCATCTGATTGCTGCCCCTTTGCACTTTACCCTTTCTAAAATATTTAATTGGTTTTTATATAATTCAAACATTCCACAGTCTCTATTTCTTTGTTGATCCAGTAATATCAGTTCTTCTTCCAGTTTCTTTCTTATGTTTTGTTCTTCCTGTTTTTCTTTCCATCTTTTCTCTTTGCTATAATTAATACTTGCTCTTTTGATTCTTTCCTTTATACTATCCCATTTTTTTATATGATTGTTATCTAATTGCATTTCTATTCTTGCATAATTAAGTAGTTTTTTTAATTTTTTTGATATATGCTGGATCAGCCAAGAGACTGGAGTTGAGGCACCAGGTGCCTCCTCCCCTGATTTCACCCATTGTCCCCAGCTGACACTCTATTGTGGCGTGGTCACTCCATGAATTAAACGTGTATGTTACTTTATTAATTTCTTTGATCATATCCGCTGCAGCCAGACAAAGATCTATTCTAGACTGTCTAAGCTTCCCTTTGACCACCTGCCTCCGGGAGAATTCCCTTTTTAGTTGGTTTTGTATTCTCCATACATCTAATAGATTATAGTTGCTCATTAAATTATATAGTGTGGTTCTGCTAGTATCATTTTTATAAACGTTATTTATTGAGATATCAGATTGAGATAGTACAGTATTAAAATCCCCTATAATTATCGTTCTATTATTTATCCATCTCCCTAAATTGTTAAATAATTCTTTCCTCTCCTTTTCGCAGTTATTGGCATAAATATTAATTATTCTAAAGATACTATTGTTTACTGTAATATCTATAATTAATATTCTACCTTTATTATCCTTATATGTTAATACGCTTCTTTCTATAATAACAGAATTTATTAGTGTGGCTATTCCACATGACTTATTAGTGCCATTATTATAATACATTTTCCCTTTATATGTCTTCGCTGCGGCTTTGGAGGTGTCCTCATCCCATCTAATCTCTTGGAGGCAAAGCACATCGCAGGCTGGATTACTTAGTATATTGTTCATCCTGCCACAAGTGCGGAGACCATTGACATTTAGGGAGTGCAGCAGCAGCATTGGTATAAAACAAGAGAGGAGTTTTAGACGCCCGATTTGTTCATTGTTCTTTTTTCCTTCTTCCTTTTTTTTGTTCTGGAGGTTGTGTTAGAGTTGTGCTGCTTTCTGATGCTCTGTATGGTGGCGACGTCCATCTCCGAGTCACTGTCCGATTTCCCCCGCTGACAGAGAACCTGGGAGGAGGTTAAGGCCGGCGCTCTGAGGGGTGCGGCTGCCGCCTGCTGCAGGTCACTCAGGGTCTCCCCCACTTCCATTGATTCCAGGGCTGAAGATGGCTCCGGCCCCTCTGCGGGCCCGTCGCCACTCCTGCCCCTTCCTCCCTCTCGGGGTCCTGAGCCTAAGCTCAGCCCCTCTCCACTCTCCCCCAGCTTTGTGGCCAGGCACTGTGCATCTTTTGGGGGGCTCGGAGCCCTCCTCCGGGGGAGACCCTCTCTGCCAGCCCCTTCAACGGTGCCGCTGCCCCCCTCACCAGCCTCTTCAGCTTCCTCCTCCTCCTCCTCCTCACTCATGTCCTCCGCCTCTGTTGACAGAGCCTCCGACCCGGACCCCGCCACCACATCAGATTCACTATAATTGCAACTGCAAGCTTCCATCAGGTTGCAGCACACCTCACATTTTTTGTATTTTTTTTGTTGTCTGCTGCACTCCCTTGCATAGTGTCCCTGGACTCCACACTTGTGGCAGGAGAACTCTGGGCACTCTCTCAGGATGTGTCCTGGCTGGAGGCACATCCTGCAGACTTTTGTTTGTCTGTCGTGGATAACTCTAAAGTATTCAGGCCCCATTGCTGTTTCAAATCTAACTGAGTAAGGTAAAGATTGAACTTGATCAGTAAATTTTACTTTTAAGAATCTTGTTCCATCAGCTACTTGTGTGCCCGGCCACATCCTCCTAATTGCGGATGCGGCCCACACACCCCACCCCTCAAGCTTCTGCATGATTTCCTCGTCAGAGATATAAGCAGGCAAATTTAGAAAAGACACCATCAGCTCATCGTTACACAGGTCTTTAACTAGAATCCTGGTGTTACCTATTTTGAATCCGTCTAGAAGCCGCTCCTTCCCCTTGGCATGAGACATCGTTATCTCATGGCACCGGTGGCTCTGCAGGCAATAAGCCCCCCACACAGAGCACGAATAGCTCTCATTAGTTCCAGGACCGGGACCTCGTCCTGTCCGGTCACTTTGAGGCTCGCAGTCAGGTTGTGATCGTAGGTGATTCATACTGCCTGCTTCATCTTGTCCTGTTGCTGTTGTCTCTCTCCGGCTGCTCTCCTGTTTCTCTCTCTCTCTCTACACTTCTCCGCTGCGACTCCCGGGGCTCCATGGAGTCCAGGCTTGGTCCGCTCTCCTCTGGTCTCCCTCACTGCTCCTCCGGTCTCACTCCTCCGACCTCTGCCTGTCACAGCTGACAGTGCTGCTCGCAGCTCTTCCTCCTCTCTCTCTCCTCTTGCTGACGTGTCCGCTGTTGAATCAGCTGTTCCCGAGTTCTGCACTCTACCCTGTTTCTCCAAGCTCTTCCTTTTAGCTCTCTGTTCTTTTGTTTCAACTGTGTTCCATTCATTTGCTTCTTCCATTTCGTCTCGCCCTGAAAAGTAAGATGTAATGAAAAGAAGAAACTGAGTAAAAAAAGTTAGAAATAATCAGAGGTCCGTGATCCTCTCTCGCGTAGTTGCTGGTTGCGGCGTACCTGGCTCATGCGTGTTCAGTAAGATAGACCTCTCACCAACTGCACCAGTGAACGTGGGGTGGGGATACAGACCCTGCTTCGGGTAGGGGGCATGAAAGTATAGAGGGTGCAGGAGGTGGAGGCAATACAAGCTGCATTAGTAGATTCAGCAACTAAACTCACCTAAACAGTCCTATACTCAAACAACACCAACACTCCAACACAGGCCAGCTCACCTGTACTAACCGCATGGTGTCAAAGAGGCACAAACACAAAAGGAACTATCTCAAGCAGCACCACTGTCAACTACTCTAACCTCTAACCAATTGCACCAGTGAAAGCGGGGTGGGGATACAGACCCTGGCTTGGGTAGGGGGGGAGAAATGGAAGAGATGGAGATAAAAGTAGGGATGGGATACAGACCCTGGTTCGGGTAGGGGGCATGGAAGTATAGAGGGTGCAGGAGGTGGAGGCAATACAAGCTACACTAGCAGATTCAGCAACTACACTCATCTAAACAATCCGATATACAAGTTAAATCAACACACCAACACAGGCCAACTCACCTGGACTAACCGCATGGTGGCAAAGAGTCTCAAACAGGCCACACCCTCCACTTAAATACACTTCCCCTTCCTGGATTTCTTCCTCTGCTTCACCCTAGAGTCTGTCTATCTTAAGAGCTCCCCCTGCTGGGCCCCCAGCTACTATTACCTCTTCTAGCCCAAATCCACTGACTAGATCTGCCCTCTTTTGTCCACAAAGTGAAAAAGCTTACAGCACCTGGTATTCCCAGGCGGTCTCCCATCCAAGTACTAACCAGGCCCGACCCTCTTCAGGATGTTCACTCACTCATTTGTCTTTAATTCAACTCTTTTTCCTCTGTTTTTATGCTCACATTGTGAAAATTACAAGATAGTATAAGAGAGTTGCACTTTTTTCATGTGATCAGTGCTGTGTCCAAAAGTGCAACAATGCTCCAAATAAATAAAATGTTATAAATGTTATAAATGTTCTGTGACATGAGAGCAACAATGCCCCAAATAAATAAAATGTTATAAATGTTCTGTGACATGAGAGCAACAATGCCCTCTTTTGTCCACAAAGTGAAAAAGCTTACAGCACCTGGTATTCCCAGGCGGTCTCCCATCCAAGTACTAACCAGGCCCGACCCTGCTTAGCTTCCGAGATCGGACGAGATCGGGCGTGTTCAGGGTGGTATGGCCGTAAGCAACAACACAGCACACAAAAACCACCTTTATACGTGATTTCAACCAAAATGTGCATTTCAAAAAGCTTTCATTTCCATCTGCTTTGCTTCTGTATTACTTTCAAGTCACTCGCTGTGTTCTTCAGGATGTTCACTCACTCACTCATTTGTCTTTAATTCAACTCTTTTTCCTCTGTTTTTATGCTCATATTGTGAAAGTTACAAGACAGTATAAGAGAATTTATACTTTTTTCATGTGATCAGTGCTGTGTCCAAAAGTGCAACAATGCTCCAAATAAATAAAATGTTATGTTCTGTGACATGAGAGCAACAATGCCCTCTTTTGTCCACAAAGTGAAAAAGCTTACAGCACCTGGTATTCCCAGGCGGTCTCCCATCCAAGTACTAACCAGGCCCGACCCTGCTTAGCTTCCGAGATCAGACGAGATCGGGCGTGTTCAGGGTGGTATGGCCGTAAGCAACAACACAGCACACAAAAACCACCTTTATATGTGATTTCAACCAAAATGTGCATTTCAAAAAGCTTTCATTTCCATCTGCTTTGCTTCTGTATTACTTTCAAGTCACTCGCTGTGTTCTTCAGGATGTTCACTCACTCACTCATTTGTCTTTAATTCAACTCTTTTTCCTCTGTTTTTATGCTCATATTGTGAAAGTTACAAGACAGTATAAGAGAATTGCACTTTTTTCATGTGATCAGTGCTGTGTCCAAAAGTGCAACAATGCTCCAAATAAATAAAATGTTATAAATGTTATAAATGTTCTGTGACATGAGAGCAACAATGCTCCAAATAAATAAAATGTTATGTTCTGTGACATGAGAGCAACAATGCCCTCTTTTGTCCACAAAGTGAAAAAGCTTACAGCACCTGGTATTCCCAGGCGGTCTCCCATCCAAGTACTAACCAGGCCCGACCCTGCTTAGCTTCCGAGATCGGACGTGTTGCAGGAAGGACCCAAATGCAGGAGCCGGAAATCCAGGTATGCGATGGTGAACACACTGAAAACAGGACTTAAGTACACAGTGGTAAACAAGACACAGGTGATCCACATCAGGGCATCAGGGCTCAGGAGGCGGTGACACAGGGACAGGAACTAAAGACGGCAGCGGCGGCGGCCCAGCCGGAACAGGAGCGGGAGGTCCGCCGCAGTTGTTCCTCCAGTACGTGCAACGCGGACGACAGCCGATCCACCGCTGCCATACACGCCTCCTGAACAGCTACCTGGCAGGAGGGCTTGACACCCAAAAAGTCGAGTTCCGGGAGCTGGGGAACAGCAGGCAGAACGGGCAGCCGCACGGTCCCCAGAGCAAGCACAGACTCCGCTGGGTCCATTGCTGGTCGGATCATTGTGTCACAGCGGGAGAAAACGCGCCGCGAGCGCGTTGCAGGAAGGACCCAAATGCAGGAGCCGGAAAACCAGGTATGCGATGGGGAACACACTTTAATAACGAAAGGACAAGGCAGGAACAAAACGACAGGGCAAGGACAAAATGACAAACAACAACAATGATCCGACCAGGACAAGACTGAAAACAGGACTTAAGTACACAGTGGTAAACAAGACACAGGTGATCCACATCAGGGCAGGGAAGACAATCAACGTGGGACACAACCAGGAAGTAACATAACCGGGAACACGAAGGGACCAGGACTACAAAATAAAACAGGAAGTGACATGGACAGAACACTAACCCCAGCTTTAACCCAAAACCTGACAGAATTAAAGTATATGTCACTTTATTAATTTCTTTAATAATATCAGCTGCCGCCAGACACAGGTCTATTCTAGACTGTCTGAGTTTCCCTTTGACCACCTGCTTCCTGGAGAATTCCCTTTTTAGTTGATTTTGTATTCTCCATACATCTAATAGGTTATAATTACTCATTAAATTATATAATGTGGTTCTACTTGTATCATTTTATATACGTTGTTTATTGAGATATCAGATTTGGATAAGACGGTATTAAAATCTCCTATGATTATTGTTCTATTATTTATCCATCTCCCTAATTTGTTAAACAGTTCTTTCCTCTCCTTTTCACAGTTATTGGCATAAATATTAATTATTCTAAAGGTACTATTGTTTTAGAAGAATTTAGGGCCCATTGCGGCAGCTCACAGGTTCCCAAAAGGTGATTAATTTTTGACAGTATTAGAGCATTAACTACAATTACCTTTCCTTTCAAAGACAGCCCCCTACTCTTCCATAAATTGAAAACATTTTTTATTTTCCCTATAACTTCCCTCCACCCTCTGTCCCTATCCTCACCCTCGTGCCCCCCCTATATACACCCCCGGTATCTTTCTGCCCCCATTATTAACACTAAAACCCCATTTATTTACGATGTTGTGACCTAAAGTTCCTAATTCTGATTTATGTGTGTTTATTTTTGCTCCTGATGCTGCACTGTAAGTTTTGAAACGTTCTAATATTCTGTCAATAGATTCCCCTGATTTAACTGTGATGGTGATGTCGTCTGAATACTGGGTTATTTTGACTGTCCTGTTTGCTGGTGTGCGTATTCCTAAAATGTGTTTCTTTTAAAATTGCTTGTGCCAAAGGTTCTATTGATATGCTATAGAGCAGGGGTGACAGAGGGCAGCCCTGCCTTACTGATCTTCCTATCCTGAAACTGTCTGTTAAAAACCCATTACATTTAATTACACTACGAGCATCTCTGTACAATATTTTCACCCAGTCAAACACCTCACCGTAACCCATTTTCCTTAACACTTTCAACAAGAATTCATGCTCCACCCTATCAAAAGCTTTTTCCAAATCTATTATGAGCAGATGACCCCCCCTGTACCTTCATCGCTCTAACTGTGTCTCTGATTGTGTGTATTGTATCCTGTATATCTCTGTTTGGAATGCTGTATGCTTGATTTGTGCTGATTACTTGATTTGGGGTTTGTTTTAATCTATTTTCCAAAGTTTTTGTGAGGATTTTGTAATCTGTATTGAGGAGACTTATTGGTCTGTAGTTGCTTATGTCATTTTTGTCTCCTTTTTTCTTATACATTAAAGTTATAATACCTTTTTGTAAGCGATTGTGGTGTCTGTTTACTGTCTTGGATGGCTTGATAAAGGTCCAGCAACAGAGGGGCCATCTGCTCACTGACAGTCATGTAGAAGTCGGCAGTTAGGCCGTCACTCCCTGGACTTGTTTTTGTTTAGATTTTTGATTGCGTTTTCTATTTCTTTTATTGTTAGTTTGCTATCACACCATGATTTATCATCCTTACTTATCTCCCTGTCTATGTGGGAGATTATTCCTTCCGTTTTCTTTTCGCTGCCTCTTTCTTTGAACAGATTCTCGTAGTATTCTGTTATGATTAAGTATTTTTATCTTGTCTTTATCTTTCAGCTCTTCTATTATGGTTTTATTTTTGCTTTTGTTTTTCTAGCCCCAAGAAAAAAGCTGAAAATTTTTCCCCTTCAATTATATTTTGGAATCTACATGTAATTGCTGCCTCTTTGCACTTTTCCCTTTCTATATTATTTAATTGATTTTTATATATTTCATACATTCCACAGTCTCTGTATTTCTTTGGTGATCTAGTAATATCAGTTCTTCTAGTTTCTTTCTGATGTTTTGTTCTTCCTGTTTTTCTTTCCATATTTTCTCTTTGCTAAAATTAATACTTGCTCTTTTAATTCTTTCCTTTATACTACCCCATTTTTCTATATGATTATCCTCCTAATTGCAGATGCGGCCGACACACTCCACCCCTCAAGCTTCTGCAAGATTTCCTCGTCAGAGATATAAGCAGGCAGATTTAGAAAACACACCATCAGTTCATCATTACACAGGTCTTTAACTAGAATCCTGGTGTTACCTATTTTAAACCCATCTAGGAGCCGCTCCTTCCCCTTGGCTTGAGACATCGTTATCTCATGGCACCGGTGGCTCTGCAGGCAATAAGCCCCCCACACAGAGCACGAATAGCTCTCATTAGTTCCAGGACCGGGACCTCGTCCTGTCCGGTCACTTTGAGGCTCGCAGTCAGGTTGTGATCGTAGGTGATTCCTACTGCCTGCTTCATCTTGTCCTGTTGCTGTTGTCTCTCTCCGGCTGCTCTCCTGTTTTTCTCTCTCTCTCTCTACACTTCTCCGCTGCGACTCCCGGGGCTCCATGGAGTCCAGGCTTGGTCCGCTCTCCTCTGGTCTCCCTCACTGCTCCTCCGGTCTCACTCCTCCGACCTCTGCCTGTCACAGCTGACAGTGCTGCTCGCAGCTCTTCCTCCTCTCTCTCTCCTCTTGCTGACGTGTCCGCTGTTGAATCAGCTGTTCCCGAGTTCTGCACTCTACCCTGTTTCTCCAAGCTCTTCCTTTTAGCTCTCTGTTCTTTTGTTTCAACTATGTTCCATTCATTTGCTTCTTCCATTTCGTCTCGCCCTGAAAAGTAAGATGTAATGAAAAGAAGAAACAGAGGAAAAAAGTTAGAAATAATCAGAGGTCCGTAATCCTTTCTGTTCTCGCTCGCGCAGTTGCTGGTTGAGGCGTACCTGGCTCATGCGTGTTCAGTAAGATAGACCTCTCACCAACTGCACCAGTGAACGCGGGGTGGGGATACAGACCCTGGTTCGGGTAGGGGGCATGGAAGCATAGAGGGTGCAGGAGGTGGAGGCAATACAAGCTGCATTAGTAGATTCAGCAACTAAACTCACCTAAACAGTCCTATACTCAAACAACACCAACACTCCAACACAGGCCAGCTCACCTGCACTAACCGCATGGTGTCAAAGAGGCACAAACACAAAAGGAACTATCTCAAGCAGCACCACTGTCAACTACTCTAACCTCTAACCAATTGCACCAGTGAAAGCGGGGTGGGGATACAGACCCTGGTTCGGGAAGGGGGGAGAAATGGAAGAGATGGAGATAAAAGTAGGGATGGGATACAGACCCTGGTTCGGGTAGGGGGCATGGAAGTATAGAGGGTGCAGGAGGTGGAGGCAATACAAGCTACACTAGCAGATTCAGCAACTACACTCATCTAAACAATCCGATATACAAGTTAAATCAACACACCAACACAGGCCAACTCACCTGGACTAACCGCATGGTGGCAAAGAGTCTCAAACAGGCCACACCCTCCACTTAAATAAACTTCCCCTTCCTGGATTTCTTTCTCTGCTTCACCCTAGAGTCTGTCTATCTTAAGAGCTCCCCCTGCTGGGCCCCCAGCTACTATTACCTCTTCTATCCCAAATCCACTGACTAGATCTGCCCTCTTTTGTCCACAAAGTGAAAAAGCTTACAGCACCTGGTATTCCCAGGCGGTCTCCCATCCAAGTACTAACCAGGCCCGACCCTGCTTAGCTTCCGAGATCAGACGAGATTGGGCGTGTTCAGGGTGGTATGGCCGTAAGCAACAACACAGCACACAAAAACCACCTTTATACGTGATTTCAACCAAAATGTGCATTTCAAAAAGCTTTAATTTCCATCTGCTTTGCTTCTGTATTACCTTCAAGTCACTTGCTGTGTTCTTCAGGATGTTCACTCACTCACTTATTTGTCTTTAATTCAACTCTTTTTCCTCTGTTTTTATGCTCACATTGTGAAAATTACAAGATAGTATAAGAGAATTTACACTTTTTTCATGTGATCATTGCTGTGTCCAAAAGTGCAACAATGCTCCAAATAAATAAAATGTTATAATTTGTTCTGTGACCTGAGAGCAACAATGCCCTCTTTTGTCCACAAAGTGAAAAAGCTTACAGCACCTGGTATTCCCAGGCGGTCTCCCATCCAAGTACTAACCAGGCCCGACCCTGCTTAGTTTCCAAGATCAGACGAGATCGGGCGTGTTCAGGGTGGTATGGCCGTAAGCAACAACACAGCACACAAAAAACACCTTTATACGTGATTTCAACCAAAATGTGCATTTCAAAAAGCTTTCATTTCCATCTGCTTTGCTTCTGTATTACCTTCAAGTCCCTTGCTGTGTTCTTCATAATGTTCACTCACTCATTTGTCTTTAATTCAACTCTTTTTCCTCTGTTTTTATGCTCACATTGTGAAAATTACAAGATAGTATAAGAGAATTTATACTTTTTTCATGTGATCAGTGCTGTGTCCAAAAGTGTAAAAATGCTCCAAATAAATAAAATTTTATAATTTGTTCTGTGACATGAGAGCAACAATGCCCTCTGTTGTCCACAAAGTGAAAAAGCTTACAGCACCTGGTATTCCCAGGCGGTCTCCCATCCAAGTACTAACCAGGCCCGACCCTGCTTAGCTTCCGAGATCGGACGAGATCGGGCGTGTTCAGGGTGGTATGGCCGTAAGCAACAACACAGCACACAAAAACCACCTTTATACGTGATTTCAACCAAAATGTGCATTTCAAAAAGCTTTCATTTCCACCTGCTTTGCTTCTGTATTACTTTCAAGTCACTTGCTGTGTTCTTCAGGATGTTCACTCACTTATTTGTCTTTTATTCAACTGTTTCCTCTTTGATTCTGTATTACTTTCACATGACTTGCCACTTCACGTAATTGCCTACCAAAGCTTCGCATATGCATAATTTCCGTCTTCACTCATCTCAAATGATATGCTACATTTTATATTTCTTTTTTTTTCCCAATAAAGTCAATAGAATTTAATTTTTTTTCAGTCGCCGTCAAACACGAGGACAACGGTTCACTCGGAAGTGCTCCCAAACTCTAGGGGGCAGTAATCGTCGACCTTGTATCATCCGGGTAATTACAACATTGCGCTTGTTGAACGTTTGCGTATATTCCGACGTAGGCCTCCTTTGTGTTAACCAGAGTTAGTACGTACGCACGTCGTATCTACTCTTTGTGATTTCCCCTGATGTGCGCTCATCGTGTGGCCGCCGTCGTCCGTCGTGCTTTATGAAGACAACCCAACGCAGACGTGAATCGAGAAAAGCTTCCATAATCTCATGAGAGTGATGATGTGGTAGACGCCGGTGTCCGAAATAAGTTTTTCTTCACCGTTGAGAAATTCAAGTGGGATTGGAGCCAGCTCGGTGTGTGGTGTTTCCTTTTTTTCATTGCTTAACATTTAGCCGTTAGCCGCTGTGCTAACCTTAGCAGCGGGCCAGCTTGCCGCTTCTTCCTCCACGTTTGGCCTAATCAGAAAGTACACTGAAAACTTCCGCCAGTTTCCATACAAGTTCATTATATGACCCATTAGGCGTTTAAATATATCGTTTATAATTTAATCCAGATAACTGGGTGACGAGTGAACTGAGACTGTTGTTAAACTTAAGTCGAATGGCTATTATTGTGCCGATCAGGAAGCCATGTTAAGACTGCAGATCATGGGCACATCGATAGTGTGCAGTTTAATTTGTTGAATTTATGTTTATCTGTTTATCTGAAAACATTGCTTACTTTGTCGAGTTTATGTGTGCACATTCTGAAGTATTGATCACAGCTTGTAAGCATGCCATTAGCCTGCAGTAATTGTGCCAACAAACAAGGAATTTGACTCCGGTTAAAATTTCCCTCAGCATACAATCATTCTAAATAGGAAATATATCCAAAAAGAAAATTAAAAGTCAGAAATGTTAAATTTGAATGTTAATCATACATTACGTTAAATATTGATTTAACACTGCAGATTGAATAGCTCAATGTGTTCATGAGCATATGACCTGAATGAAATAAAACTGTTATTTCACAGCCATGTTCCTAAGTGATGTGGAGTTTAATGGGGGGGGGGACACCCACATACACGTATTATTTTTATTTATTTTTTGTGCCCATTGTCAAGTTGTTGTCAAAAATGTACAGACAAAAACGAATTAAACAACATTAAAATAATTTGGTTGTTTTTGTTCTCAGTGGTGAAACGCCATGGCAGCTACCTTCCCCTACCGAGGTGTCCCTGCGGGGATGCCACCAGGGGTGCCTCCTTCTGCACCGGTCCCAGATTACATGTCCGAAGAAAAACTACAAGAGAAAGGTATGATGGTTTACTTTAAATGTATTGCATTCATGGCATAAAAGCTGCAGCGATTGCTGATCAATGAAAATTATTCACTTGGTTCTGTTAAATGTCTTTCAACTCTACAGCAAGAAAATGGCAGCAGCTGCAGGCAAAGCGCTACTCAGAAAAGAGAAAGTTTGGCTTTGTGGATGCACAGAAGGAAGACATGCCACCTGAGCATGTTCGCAAAATTATTAGAGACCATGGAGACATGACAAACAGAAAATTTCGCCATGACAAGAGGGTCTATCTTGGGTAAAAATTAAACCTTATTTCTCCATTTTGACTTTCAGTTAATCACAATTATAAATGCTATAGTTTAATCTGTCGCCTACCTTTTGTTGAATAGTGCCCTCAAGTACATGCCCCATGCTGTGCTGAAGTTGCTGGAGAACATGCCAATGCCTTGGGAACAGATCAGAGATGTGCCTGTTCTCTACCACATCACTGGAGCCATTTCCTTTGTGAATGAAATTCCCTGGGTCATAGAGCCAGTCTACATTGCCCAGTGGGGGTAAGTGTGTTGTGGTGAATGATGCGAAGCACTAGTACAATTTCTTTATCGTGCATTTGGTGTTAGAGTAATGGATTCATTTACATTTAAACAGTATTTCTAATCTTTATTGCTTTTCCTCATCTCAGCACCATGTGGATCATGATGCGACGTGAAAAAAGAGATCGACGCCACTTCAAGCGAATGCGCTTTCCACCCTTTGATGATGAGGAGCCACCACTTGACTACGCTGACAACATCCTTGATGTGGAGCCACTGGAGGCCATTCAGATGGAACTGGACCCTGAGGAGGACGGTTCAGTCGTGGAATGGTTCTATGAACATCAGCCCCTCAAAGATACTGCGAAGTAAGACCATTATCTTTAAAGATAAGCATTAAGTTTTAATGGTGCTTGCAGATTCACGCAACACTCCATTTGTGCTCTCCTTAGGTATGTGAATGGCACCACCTACCGGCGCTGGCAGTTCACATTGCCCATGATGTCCACATTGTACCGTCTGGCCAATCAGCTGTTGACAGATCTGGTGGATTTCAATTACTTTTATCTGTTTGACCTCAAGGCTTTCTTCACTTCTAAGGCCCTAAATATGGCCATCCCTGGTGGACCTAAGTTTGAGCCACTGGTCCGTGACATCAACCTTCAGTAAGGATCAATTGCTTTAAATTATAAATCTATACACTTCATTCTGGCCATTTCTGTGGTAGTTGGAGACCACTTGGCATGAACATCACCATTGCGAATCCTTCTTTCTTTATAATCATTTACATAAGAATTTGGTGGACGTATGAATAGATCCAGGATGATTTGTTCTTTAGCTGATTTTTGTTTGTCTCACAGGGACGAAGACTGGAATGAGTTCAATGACATCAACAAAATCATCATCCGGCAGCCCATCAGGACAGAGTACAAAATTGCTTTCCCCTACCTGTACAACAACTTGCCACATCACGTCCACCTCACTTGGTATGTAGTAAACAAATGTTTTCTTGAAAAAGCATGTAATTGGAAAGTCATTAAAATGAAAGTAGTCGGAAATGTGGAATGTCCCTGCTCAGCTTGTTCGTAAATCATAAGATAACACCTTTTCTGTTAATTGAAGTAGGTCAATACTCATGTTTTTACCTCCGCAGGTACCACACACCAAATGTGGTGTTTATCAAGACAGAGGATCCGGATCTTCCTGCGTTCTACTTTGACCCGCTGATCAACCCGATTTCACACAGACATTCTGTCAAAGTAAGTGCAGCTAATAACTCAAAGAGGGAAAACAATGTTTTGAAAAGATGTCCTCTTACAAAGGCGCACTTGCATTGGTCTGCATGCCTGTGCGTAAGAACAAGAGGAACATTAAAATGAGTGGTGGTTCTACTGGCTGCAAGTGCAGTTGGCCTCTCACAACTCAGATATTGTTTTCATAATTAACCAGTCCACACTCACATCTCTCCCCCCCCCCCCCCCCCCCTCCCTTGCACAGAGCCAGGAGCCTCTGCCAGATGACGATGAGGAGTTTGAGCTCCCTGAGTACGTGGAGCCCTTCCTCAAAGAGACCCCACTCTATACAGACAACACAGCCAATGGCATTGCTCTACTGTGGGCACCAAGACCCTTCAACCTCAGATCAGGCCGTACAAGGCGTGCCATTGATATCCCTCTGATTAAGAACTGGTGAGTAAATGGCAAACCTGTTGGAGCAAAAGTCATGTGTCTTAATTTACAGTGATTAATGTATCTCTGTAATGTTGGCTTAGTGTCTCAGACGTGAAGCTAAAAGACTTATCATCTTTTGATGAACAGTCAAGGCCACCAGGTATTGAATTATGGGTTAGGATGAGTATATTGCGGGCTGTTGGTGTATATACCCAAATAGCAGGCATCCAATACTTCTCAGCCATGGGAAAAGTGAAAATGAACTCAACTACAGGAAGTTGGCATGGATGACATTTTAGAAATTACTCACAATTGACCAGGGGGTTTTAAAAATACTTTTAACAGGCACAAAATCACCAGACTTTCTGACCTAAGATGTTCGACTATTTTACAGGTACCGTGAGCACTGCCCTGCAGGACAGCCAGTGAAAGTACGCGTATCATATCAGAAGCTGCTCAAGTACTATGTGCTGAATGCTCTGAAACACAGACCCCCAAAAGCCCAGAAGAAGAGGTGAGGATCTTTTTTTTTTTTTTGAAGTGAAGCTGTTTTCTGTGAATCATGAAGTTGTTTCCTTTAAAGATCTCCCTTTTGTCTTTCAGGTACCTGTTCCGCTCCTTCAAAGCCACCAAGTTCTTTCAGTCCACCAAGCTGGACTGGGTGGAGGTTGGTCTACAAGTTTGCAGACAGGGCTACAATATGCTCAATCTTCTTATCCATCGTAAGAATCTCAACTACCTGCATCTCGACTACAACTTCAACTTGAAGCCTGTCAAGACACTGACCACAAAGGTTAGATCCAGAGCACACCCATCTCTTAGTTAGCAAATTTTCTGTAATAGCATAACCAGCGTTACTTCATTTGCTCTTTCTTTTGTCCCATAGGAGCGAAAGAAGTCCAGATTCGGCAATGCTTTCCATCTGTGCAGAGAGGTTCTGCGTCTCAGTAAGCTGGTGGTGGACAGTCATGTGCAGTACAGACTGGGAAATGTTGATGCTTTCCAGGTTAGTTCAATTCCATGCTTCAAACAGTACTCTTATTTCACTTGCAGGAAGTTGCACTTGAATGTTTTATTCATCTTTTCCTCTTGGAAAATTTAGACAAGACAAGAAAAAAAGGCAAGTTGTAATTTCACAAGGCAAGAATACAGGTCCACTATTCAGAGTACATTTCAAGGATGCACTTTGATTATTTGTAAGGTTTTGGGCAATATTTTGCTTTTCTGCCTTTTTTTAGTGTTCTCACTGTTTCAGTACTTGTTAGACATTAATTTGTGGTAATTTTACACTGTAATTTCAAGCAATGCTGCTCTCTTAACCCTGTTTTCTCTAGTTGGCTGATGGACTGCAGTACATCTTTGCTCATGTGGGTCAGCTGACAGGAATGTACCGCTACAAGTACAAGTTGATGAGACAAATCCGCATGTGCAAAGACCTGAAGCATCTCATCTATTACCGGTTCAACACTGTAAGTGCACACACGTTGTGGTCAATTGTTCACAATCTGGCCAACTATTGTTAAATATCAAAGATTTTAAGTTCATTGTCTGTAGGAAAAGAAAAAAACTGAGAATCAAGTCACATAGCTTGTAACTAAAGACTTGATTCTTTAGGCCTTACCATGTGTGCATGTTGGTTTGGTCAGGGTCCAGTGGGCAAAGGTCCTGGTTGTGGCTTCTGGGCTCCTGGCTGGAGAGTGTGGCTCTTCTTCATGAGAGGCATCACTCCGCTGTTGGAGAGGTGGCTGGGGAATCTGTTGGCCAGGCAGTTTGAAGGTACAGAAACACTTTTAAAAAATTTTTATATTTTTTAACAAATCATATAATGTAACACCAGTCAAATAGAATTGGTGTTGCATTATATGATTGAAACTACACCAGTTTGACTTTTTTTTTTTTATAATTATTATTTCAACAGGACGTCACTCTAAGGGTGTTGCCAAAACGGTGACCAAACAGCGAGTAGAATCTCACTTTGACCTTGAGTTGCGTGCTGCAGTGATGCATGACATCCTGGACATGATGCCTGAGGGTATCAAACAGAACAAGGCCAGGACCATCTTGCAGCACCTGAGTGAGTCCTGGAGGTGCTGGAAGGCCAACATCCCCTGGAAGGTCAGTGCATGGCAAAACCTCACCGTGGTGTATTGTTAAAGACAAAAGTAATCAGTTTTTCAAGGGTTTGATCATTTTAGATTGTAGTTTGTCTGACTCTCCAGTGTCTCTAGAAAACTATTGAAAAGTATCAGTGTTCAAGTCATGGTAAATATTAACACGTTTCAGGTGCCAGGCCTACCCACCCCAATTGAGAACATGATCCTGCGTTACGTGAAGGCCAAAGCTGACTGGTGGACCAACACTGCCCACTACAACCGTGAGCGAATCCGTCGTGGAGCCACTGTGGACAAAACGGTGTGCAAGAAGAACCTGGGCAGGCTGACCCGTCTGTACTTGAAAGCTGAGCAGGAGAGACAGCACAACTACCTGAAGGTGATACAGAATCTCATATTTGTGATTTACATAGTGAGCTATGCAATAGTATGCTATGTGTGATTACATTACAGTGATTTTTGCTTGCCTTCACTAAATCAGACAACATTGTATTTAGTAGTAACGGTCTATTAAGTTTGGCTGCAAAAGACTGGAGCTTGACATTTAATCAAAGAAAAGAAAATGTAATTTCTTCAAAAAATTTCCGGTGAAAGACTGATTGAATTCCTCTTACAAAGGCGCACTTGCATTGGTCTGCTTGCCTGTGCGTAAGAACTGGAGGAACATTAAATTGAATGAGTGGCTCTTTATTTATCACTAGCTGTAACTACAGCTTTATCGCCACCATTCAGACATCCAGCATCTGTATTTACCATTTTTTTACAGAAACTAATTAATTTTTTTAATGAAGTGTATGTATCCTTACTACAGGATGGTCCCTACATCACTGCTGAAGAAGCAGTAGCCATTTACACCACCACTGTGCACTGGCTGGAGAGTCGGCGGTTCTCCCCGATCCCCTTCCCCCCTCTGTCCTACAAACATGACACCAAACTCCTCATCCTGGCTTTGGAGAGGCTTAAGGAAGCATACAGGTGAGAGATTTACAAAATTTGATCAGTAAATGTTTATTCATATTTGGTAACAGAACTGCTGGAACACGTATATTGTTTTCTAAATGATAATCATTAATCAATGTTATGTATCTTCTAGTGTAAAGTCTCGTCTGAACCAGAGCCAGAGGGAAGAGCTGGGGTTGATAGAACAGGCTTATGACAATCCTCATGAGGCCCTGTCCAGGATCAAACGTCACCTGCTCACACAGAGAGCCTTCAAAGAGGTCAGGACCAAGATATGCCAAGTTTTTCTTTCTTTTTTTTCTTTCCCCCATTGTTTTAAAATGAATTTTCTGCTGTTAAGCCCATTTTGGAATTGGCAACAAAGATGGACTGAAAATGTAAAGCTCTTGTATATTCCTTATGTCACTTTGTGAACATATTAATTTTCTTTGAGCTTTTTAATGATGTTACACAGATAACCTACCATTTAGATTTTTATTCAATCCAGCAATGCCTTGATTTTTGCAGGTGGGTATTGAATTCATGGACCTGTACAGCCATCTGGTGCCAGTGTATGATGTGGAGCCTCTGGAGAAGATCACTGATGCCTACCTTGACCAATACTTGTGGTATGAGGCAGACAAGAGACGACTGTTCCCACCCTGGATCAAACCTGCCGACACAGAACCACCACCACTTCTGGTCTACAAGTGGTGCCAAGGTCAGGCCTGATTTGTTGATTCAGAGTTGTCGTATTGCAAACGGTCATAATTTGTAATATCTTTTATGCGTTAAAGTAGAATTAAACATCCAAATTCTTTTTAATAACATGGCCTTTGGTTTATTATCAGGCATCAACAACTTGCAGGATGTGTGGGAGACTGCAGAGGGAGAGTGCAATGTGATGCTGGAGTCCCGCTATGAGAAGATGTATGAAAAGATTGATCTGACATTGCTCAACAGGCTGCTGCGTCTTATTGTCGACCACAACATTGCTGATTACATGACAGCCAAGAACAATGTGGTCATCAACTACAAAGTAAATGCATTAATTGATTTTTAGATATTCATTTGTTTGTTATCTTCATTTATGAGAACGCTTTAGTTGATGGCAATGGAGTCCAAATAGCTTTTGTCTATTACTTCTCTAGGACATGAACCACACCAACTCCTATGGCATCATCAGGGGGCTCCAGTTTGCCTCATTCATTGTTCAGTACTATGGCCTCGTGATGGACCTTCTGGTGTTAGGTTTGCACCGTGCCAGTGAAATGGCTGGGCCTCCCCAGATGCCCAATGACTTCCTCAGTTTCCAAGATACAGCCACCGAGAGCGCCCACCCGATCCGCCTGTACTGTCGCTACATTGATCGCATCCACATCTTCTTCAGGTTTGATTCCCCAAAAAAATGAGACAACCCTCTTTAAACTAACTTTTTATCAGTTTAAAAGACTGAGAACTAGTTAATCAATTACCTTTTTCTCTTCCAGGTTCTCTGCTGATGAGGCCAGGGATCTAATTCAGAGGTATCTGACAGAGCACCCAGATCCCAACAATGAGAATATTGTGGGCTACAACAACAAGAAGTGCTGGCCTCGTGATGCTCGCATGAGACTGATGAAGCATGATGTCAACCTGTGAGTTACACCTCAAGATGGTGTTCCATCAACTTGTTCCAGTTTGCTGTAATAATACATTTTATACTGTGTTCATTTCTATACTTATTTAACTGAAAATTTTTAAATTTTCTACTTATAGTGGACGGGCAGTATTCTGGGACATCAAAAATCGCCTGCCCAGGTCTGTGACAACTGTCCAGTGGGAGAACAGCTTTGTGTCAGTCTACAGCAAAGATAACCCCAACCTTCTCTTCAATATGTGTGGCTTTGAGTGCCGCATCCTCCCCAAGTGCCGCACCAGCTATGAGGAGTTCACTCACAAGGATGGTGTCTGGAACCTGCAGAATGAGGTGAGGAACTGAAGCTCCTAGTGAAACACAACAGGCACACGTGTTGTTCATACTGATAAATTATTCTAGAGGTGGGCATTACATATTCTTGTTACCAAGTTCTGACATTGGATTTTCACTTGCAGGTAACTAAAGAGAGGACAGCACAATGTTTCCTGCGCGTAGATGATGAATCCATGCAGCGCTTCCACAACCGAGTGCGTCAGATCCTGATGGCCTCCGGATCCACCACATTCACAAAGGTAAGCAAATTACTTTAAATCAAAAAATAGAATCCTTCAATAAAAAAAGTAATTCTGGATAATTACTTTGTCAGAGCATTTCATCATGCCAAATTTTCACCTGCAGATCGTGAACAAATGGAACACAGCTTTGATCGGCCTGATGACATACTTCCGTGAGGCTGTGGTCAACACCCAAGAGCTCTTGGACCTGCTGGTGAAGTGTGAGAACAAGATCCAGACACGTATCAAGATTGGCCTGAATTCCAAAATGCCTAGCCGGTTTCCTCCCGTTGTCTTCTACACTCCCAAAGAACTGGGTGGTCTTGGCATGTTGTCCATGGGCCATGTACTCATCCCACAGTCAGACCTGCGGTAAGTCATATGGCTGATTTGTCTGTCCTTTGTCTGTCTGTCTTTACTTCTTATAAGTAGATATTTAGTTTGCTGTGGTGCCATGGCTACATGACATGATATTTCCCTCTCTTTACAAGGTGGTCCAAGCAGACAGATGTGGGCATCACCCACTTCAGGTCAGGAATGAGTCATGAAGAGGACCAGCTGATTCCTAACTTGTATCGTTACATTCAGCCATGGGAGAGCGAGTTCATTGACTCTCAGAGGGTCTGGGCCGAGTATGCTCTCAAGAGACAGGAGGCAATTGCCCAGAACAGGTAAGGCCTTTAATGGATTGCCTTGACAATGTAGTAAATTGAGGACATCTTCAAAGAACTATGATTTACATTGATTTTCTACATTCATTTAACAAGTGCTTGCTTTGAAGAAATGAGAGCTGAGACTAGATGAGTCATATTTTCTGTTTTAGGCGTCTCACCTTGGAAGATTTGGAGGATTCATGGGACAGAGGAATCCCCCGAATCAACACACTTTTCCAGAAGGACAGACACACACTGGCTTATGACAAAGGCTGGAGAGTCAGGACAGATTTCAAGCAGTACCAGGTATAACAGTTTGAGATAAAACTATGTTTCCTTAGTCGCTAGCTCATTATACTTGGTCAGCACTAAAAGATTGTTTTTATTTTAATAAGTAACAATATCTCTCCAAAATGTATGTTCTGTTTAACATTTTTTACACTGACATACACTCAAGTATTCAGCTTGTCTTTTTTATCTGTTGAATGCAGGTACTAAAGCAGAATCCATTCTGGTGGACCCACCAGAGACATGATGGCAAACTGTGGAACCTGAACAACTACCGCACAGACATGATTCAGGCTCTCGGTGGTGTGGAGGGCATCTTGGAACACACACTTTTCAAAGGCACTTATTTCCCCACCTGGGAGGGTCTCTTCTGGTGAGACCTCTTACACTGACATAACTGTGCATGTATTGGCCTACCTGGGGGTTTACCTGCAAACTGATTTGTTTTAAACATAATTAAGTTTGTTTTAACAGCATCAACTGTGTCTCTGGGCTTTAGGGAGAAGGCCAGTGGTTTTGAGGAGTCTATGAAATGGAAGAAACTGACCAATGCCCAGAGGTCTGGTCTCAACCAAATCCCCAACCGTCGTTTCACACTTTGGTGGTCACCCACCATCAACAGAGCCAATGTTAGTACAATCAGGAATATAAAAAATTGTCACCAGATTAAGAGTTTAAAAGTTCTGTACCCGCTTATAATTTGGTTTATCCCTCTTCTTTTAGGTGTATGTGGGTTTCCAGGTCCAACTTGATCTGACTGGAATCTTCATGCATGGAAAGATCCCCACACTGAAGATCTCTCTCATTCAGATCTTCAGGGCTCACTTGTGGCAGAAGATTCATGAGAGCATCGTCATGGATCTGTGTCAGGTAGGGTCCTTTCCTAATCCTGTTTTAGCCCTTCTTTTTTATCAACAGCGCAGAAGTTATACTGTCTTTGAACTTAAATTTAAGACATTGTGACTTAATCTACTCAAAATGTGACTACTGGTAAAAAAAATAAAATTTCCCCCCCTTTCAGGTGTTTGACCAGGAGCTGGATGCTCTGGAGATCGAAACAGTGCAGAAGGAGACCATTCATCCCAGGAAGTCCTACAAGATGAACTCATCGTGTGCTGACATCCTCCTCTTTGCATCATACAAGTGGAATGTCTCTCGACCATCTCTGCTTGCTGACTCTAAGTATGTCACTTTGAGCTCAGTTATTCAGTATATGATTAATTGTAGAAGAACTGTTGCATTTCTTTGTTTCAGCTCTCTTTCAGCTTTCTATTCCAAGTCATAATGAGAGTACTCTAAAGGTTAAATGTCTAGTCTCAGAAACTGTTCACCTCCTTACAGAGATGTGATGGACAGCACTACTACACAAAAGTACTGGATTGACATTCAGCTTCGCTGGGGTGACTACGACTCACATGACATCGAACGCTATGCCAGGGCCAAGTTCCTGGACTACACCACCGACAACATGAGTATCTACCCCTCCCCTACTGGGGTGCTCATTGCTATTGACCTGGCATACAACCTCCACAGGTTAGTATCATTTCAAGCATCGTAAATAAAAAAAAAAAAAGGCTACCACTACAGTGCAGGTTTTGACTGATCTGTATTATTCACTTCACATTTACTCGTTCATCACACGTATGTTGTGTAACAGCCTGTAAAACTTTCACACTTACTTCTGAAGTTGTCGCACACAACTGTCAACTAATTCACTATTCAAGTGGCATTGTTGCATAGAGTTACTGTGACCTTGCTGACTGTTTCTTGCATGTGGTTGGAGACGAAAGCAATGGAGAACAAAATGTTTTCAGTTTTGGACTTTGAATTTATTTGTTCTCCTTCTGTAGTGCTTATGGTAACTGGTTCCCCGGAAGCAAGCCACTGATCCAGCAGGCCATGGCCAAGATCATGAAGGCCAACCCTGCCTTGTATGTGCTCAGGGAGCGCATCCGCAAAGGTCTGCAGCTGTATTCTTCAGAGCCCACTGAGCCCTATCTGTCCTCTCAGAACTATGGTGAACTGTTCTCCAACCAGATCATCTGGTTTGTGGATGACACAAACGTCTACAGAGTAACCATCCACAAGGTGAAGCACAGCAGTTTTCACAGCAATAACTAAGTGAATTCTTGACGTCACAGTGCACTGTTTCTTTTTGTTATGACAGCATCTAACCATGGAATTGTCGAAACATGCTGCTTTGCCAAAGGAATATAAAACAATGAAACTAACTTGAGTTACATATTTGTTTGTTCTTGGGCTAACACTACAGACCTTTGAGGGTAACTTGACCACAAAGCCCATCAATGGAGCCATTTTCATCTTCAACCCCAGGACTGGTCAGCTCTTCCTCAAGATCATTCACACATCTGTGTGGGCTGGACAGAAACGTCTTGGACAGGTACCACAATGCTCTACAGCTTATTTTCATAATCAGTACTCTTTCTGTGTTTGCTTTGGATTGATTTCTCATTTTCCTGAGCGCTAACGCATACAACAGATATTTTTGTCTCAAATGTTGCAGCTAAATGGGTGATCACCAGATTACATGATTTATTCAAATGGATAGCATTGTAATAATGTGAGGGAGGCAATGGTAAATTCCTCTCCGAGTGTGTAATTTTAATCTTATGTCACTGTAGCTGGCCAAATGGAAGACAGCTGAAGAAGTGGCTGCCCTGATTCGCTCCCTCCCTGTGGAAGAACAGCCAAAACAGATCATTGTAACCAGGAAGGGTATGCTGGACCCTCTGGAGGTAAGCCTGTCATTCTAAGATCTGTTATAATTACAAACATTGATTTGCCATTTCTAAAAGTTGGTACTCCATCACTGTCCTTATCTGATGCCATTGTTTTTGTCTGCGCAGGTCCATTTGCTCGACTTCCCCAACATTGTCATCAAGGGCTCTGAGTTGCAGCTGCCCTTCCAGGCCTGTCTGAAGGTGGAGAAGTTTGGAGACCTGATCCTGAAGGCTACAGAGCCCCAGATGGTGCTTTTTAATCTGTATGATGACTGGCTGAAGACCATCTCATCATACACAGTGAGTTTGTCTCCCTATCACAAGAGACTCATCGATTCCAAATTCATTATGGTTTGCTTACTGTTGGGGATGCCAATTTATTCCTCTGTGTAATCAGTTTATTTGGTCCTCTGCTCCTTCTATAGGCCTTCTCCCGACTGATCTTGATTCTGAGAGCGCTCCATGTTAACAATGACCGTGCAAAGGTGATCCTGAAGCCAGACAAGACAACTATCACGGAGCCCCATCACATTTGGCCCACACTCACAGATGAGGAATGGATCAAGGTGGAAGTGCAACTCAAAGACCTCATTCTGGCAGATTATGGCAAAAAGAACAAGTAAGTGTTTGGGGGTGCTTTTCTTGAGTAAATAAAGTTTGCGGCGGAGACACTTACTGTCAATCTTTTGGGGCAGTTTTTATTAAGTAAGCTATTTATTTTCATTTCAGAGAAAAGAATAAACTCATCTTTGAGTTTAATAGCCAATGTTTCCTTTTGCTCCTTCCAGTGTGAACGTGGCTTCACTGACACAGTCTGAAATCCGTGACATCATCCTGGGTATGGAGATCTCTGCTCCATCACAGCAGCGCCAGCAAATTGCTGAGATTGAGAAACAGACCAAAGAGCAGTCACAGCTCACTGCCACACAAACCCGCACTGTCAACAAGCACGGTGATGAGATTATCACATCCACCACCTCCAACTATGAGACCCAGACCTTCTCCTCCAAAACTGAGTGGCGAGTGAGGTGAGCAGGCAATAAAACTTCAGTTTTAGAAAATTTTATTTTCCTCTCCTCCATGCCTTGCCGAACAGTGAACTTTGTTGAGCCCAGTTGACTTTATGATAACTTTCCTTCACTTGTCAGGGCCATTTCTGCTGCCAACCTGCATCTCCGAACCAACCACATCTATGTGTCGTCTGACGACATTAAGGAGACGGGTTACACCTACATCCTGCCCAAGAACGTCCTCAAGAAGTTCATCTGCATCTCAGATCTTCGAGCACAGGTACATGTATCCACAGTATTTACGTAATCATCAAATGTCACTATCTCTCTCAAACTATGCAGTTTGCATATTTCTGCAGGACCCCTCTTTAATCCATCTGCCAAATACAGAAACAAGTTGCATCTCTACATATAGTGTGTTCTAACTGTACACTGTGTTGTTCCAGATTGCAGGCTACCTGTATGGCACAAGCCCACCAGACAACCCCCAGGTAAAGGAGATCCGGTGTATTGTCATGGTGCCACAATGGGGTACACATCAGACTGTCCATCTTCCCAACCAGCTCCCCGGCCATGAATACCTTAAGGTAAGACACATGTAGCGTAAAATCACGTTACAGCTCATTAGTTGTACCAGCTCCTTTTTCTCACGTTGGAAGCGCTGTGGGTTTTGTATTTATTCATTTCACTTATGTCTTATACTTAAACAGGAAATGGAGCCCCTTGGTTGGATCCACACCCAGCCCAATGAGTCACCCCAGCTGTCCCCACAGGATGTCACTACCCATGCCAAGATCATGGCTGACAACCCTTCTTGGGATGGAGAGAAGACCATCATTATCACTTGCAGGTAGGTTTCATTAGAAGGTAGCTGTGGAGTAGAGATGAGTTTCCTGGAAAATCAATATTAAATTGATGTAAAGAAGAAGAAAAATAAGCAACTTTGCATTTAAAAATGTTTTTAGTGTTCAAAATACAGTTGTATAAAATTAACTGGTATGTGAATGCATTTTTCTCCTGATTTCTAGCTTCACCCCAGGCTCATGCACACTGACGGCCTACAAGCTGACACCGAGCGGCTACGAGTGGGGACGTCAGAACACGGACAAGGGCAACAACCCTAAAGGTTACCTGCCTTCCCACTATGAAAGAGTGCAGATGCTTCTCTCTGATCGCTTCCTGGGCTTCTTTATGGTGCCTGGCCAAGTCTCCTGGAACTACAACTTCATGGGTCAGTATACATTATCTTTTGTATTCTTTTCTATTAGATGTGATGTTCTGCATGTCATTCCTTTTCTTCCTACTTCCTGTCAGCTTGTCGTTTACTGTTGTTGGAAGAAAGCCATAAAAGTCCAATCTCAATACCATTTTGAAGTAGTCTTTTCGTTCTTTAGACAGACTTACAATATCTTGTCTTTTTAAATGTTTGAAGGATTATAAGAATGTAATTACATCTTATAATGCCCAATCCTCTTACACCATGCTGTTGAAAACATGCAGGACTGGCAGGAAAGGGGACTGTCTAAATTACCATTTTAACTTTTCTTGCAACAGGAGTGCGTCATGATCCTAATATGAAGTACGACCTGCAGCTGGCCAATCCAAAAGAGTTCTATCATGAGGTCCACCGTCCCTCACACTTCCTCAACTTTGCCTCACTGCAGGAGGGAGAGATCTACAATGCAGACCGTGAGGACATGTTTGGTTGAGTCTACACCATCAACATGTTTTGTAGATAGCTCTGCCAGCATCATGTGGGACCCAGTTCAGAACAGCCCTTGTAATATTTCTATTGAATACATAACTGATGTTTGGAAATTTTTATGTAAAGGCTTTAGGACCTCTTAGAAATCTGTTTTGTTTTTTTGTTTTTTTTTTTATTTTATTTTCTACGAATGCTGCCCCCCCCCTTCAATTTTGTCATATCTCTTCCCTCACCAAGGCTTCTTTAAATTAGTCTTGGATTTGTTTGGCTTCTGAAAAATGTAAGTGATTTGTGCATTTGTGTGTAGTGTCAGTACACAATATTTGATAATTGCCATTGTTCCAAAAAGGAGGAAGACTTACTTCCTCTCAGCTCTTTGAGAAATGAAAGTTGTATTTTCATGTCAGTAATGCCCTGTTACTATGCTGTATCATACATCTTATGACACTGTAGTTTGGGTTTAAATAAAGATCACCATTTTTTTATAAAGGTTTGTCGTGTGAAACTGTAACCTTCCTTCTTCTGAACGTGTATGTGGTGTAAACAGAAAATAAGTTAAATATTCACGTTATTTTTGGCAGTAGAGGGAACTTTGCTTTGGATTCCTTCCCTGTTCTGTAAAGCCAGAGGTCACCACGGGCCTCCAGTGTCACTCAGCCCGGTTTGCTCCTGAAGTACTGCGCCAGCCTGCTATAATGAAGTCCCTCTGCAGGACTCGCCTGGTCTCATAACTGCTTTGATTTTCTCGAATTGGTCGATATTTATCGGACAACCAGGAGGCCAACAACGTCGGCGCGGCTCTGCAGAGGAAGTTCAATGTTCACGCTCCGTTTCGCGCATCACCGCGCTCCACTTGGCAGACGGGGTGTTGCGTGTAGCTGCGTGGGCTTATGTTACGCGGGGTCAGGGAGGTGGGAGGATCCCGCAGCGGACAGACTTGTTGTTGACAGAGTACTCGGTGTCCCTGCGTTTTGTGTGTGGATTGTGTTTTTGTGTCCACGCCGGTTTTTTTTTTTTTTTTTTTTTTTCTTTCTCCGCGTGACGCAGGTCAAGATCAGACGCGCGCGCTCTCTCTCTCTCTCGTCAGGCTTGACAACAGCGTCTCGGTTTCGATGGCAGATTAAAAGCATGTCAACAGGAGCTTTTCGGGCTCAGACATGGAGGGACCAGAAACACACCGTGAGACCGCGCAGACGGACAGCTGCTTCGACAAGACGTGCTCCGTTCTGACCGTGGACGACGTGTACGACATCGCCAAGCTGGTCGGCACCGAGGTGGAGAAGCTGATCGACGGCTACGGCAAAGAGAGCGTCGTCGGGCTGGTGCCGAAAATAGTGAAAGTGCTGGAGCTGCTGGAGAGCTTCGCCCTGAGGAACCACGCTCACAAACTGAAGGAAGAGCAGCTGCTGAAGACCTTCGAGACGATACAGCTGCAGCAGCAGAAGAAACGCGTTTCCAAAGACGGCGAGGAGGGAAACTACAAACACGAAATACGGGTGAGCGACACGAGTGGAAGCGGCGCCATAACTTTTTTTTTTTTTTTTTAACCCTCCACAGTTAGTTGTGCCACCGCTACAACCGTGTTACATCTCCGGCTGTGGGGTCGCGTCCAGCGGCAGAGAGTTGACAAAAAGGCCCGAGAAGATATCTAAAGCTTTTATATTAATGTTACTTATCACTAATATTTCTAATATTATTAATAACAGCTCATTATATCCGCCGCAGATTGTTGTCAAGGCGACAGAGGCGACTATCGACTGTTAATGTTTTTTTTTTTTTTTTTTTTTTTTACATTTTTCAGTACTTTCCCATAATTAAACGATCTTTTGGTCACTTTCTTTAAATATCTTGGAGGAAAAAAAAAATCCACTTCCGATTCCACAGAAAGACGTGTATCCTGCAAAACAGAGTTTTTATTGCTTCATCAAAACTCTTAATAGATTTATTGGAGCTCTACGTGACAGTAATTTGGTCAATGAGGGAATATAAAGGAAACTGTAAACTCTGGAGATATTTAACGTTTACTTTAACACTTTTAGTGCTGTGTCGATCACAACTGTTATGCAAATGTGACAATGATCTGAAAGTGACTTTAGCTAGTTTCTACACTCAAATCTCGTTGTAATGTAAATTACAATGACAATAAATTGATCTGGCCCAGGCTGTTAAACAATAGCTACTGTGGTGGAAAGAAACTAGCTAATTAGCTAGTTGCTGTTGTATTAACCAGAGTGCTGACTGTTTAATTATAGGACAAAGGGCTGTACAACAATCATAAATACATATTTGTTGTATTTGACTTAAAGAGCTTGCACTGTTTTTGGTTTTAGCTTCAACACTTTTCAGAAAAGACAGTTCTAGAAAAATGATTAAGAAAGAAGATGTGTGCTTCACAGAAGTCAATTCTCTGCTGATGCCTTGGACCCGTTTCAGCAGAGCATCTGTAATGACTAAACTATAAAATGACTCATCCAATTGGACTAAACCTGCTTTATTCAAGCCAAGCACTATGATGCTCAAGAGATTTTTACAGCACATTTTAAATGAACTTTTTATGAATGTTTCCTATCCTGTCTCTGAGGCAATGATTTTTGACTCTCTCACTCTCATCTTTTCTGCAGGAGCTGCAGGAAAAGGAGCAGCAGTGGCGGAGGAGGTGTGAGGAGTTACAGGTCCAGGTACAACAGCTGCAGGATGACAGGGAGGAGCTGCAGAGCAGGCTTAAGGGCAGTCATGCTCAAGAAGGTATTTCCTTGGTGTAAAAATTATTTAAGCAAAATAAACCATGCTTTTGTTTTTGTTTTTTTATAAAACAATAGAAACAGATCAACACCTGTTGGCCTAAGGCTCAAAATGGTTTTGTTATATTTCCTACTTTAGAACAGGAATGCGCTAACCCTAACCCACAGGAGTGCAGAAATGGCTATCATGAAAAATTCAACCAATTACAGTAAAAATTCAAAGCAGCAGTTGAACAGTCACGTGCACTGACACTGGAAGCAGGAAAACAGGTTATTAAGGTGTGTATAATGCAGTTATGTTTCAGGGTGAAGCTAGTATTAGAAGACTGGAAAGAGGCCCATGCTTATCCTGTAAATATACAGAGGATACCAAAGACAGAAGACTAACATATTCCAACATGTCGTAATGTGAGCCAGAAGGTGGAGTCACTTTGCTGACTCATGTTCTTGTGTTTTCTTGTACTGATAGGAAAAACTAATACTCCATAATTTTGTGAGTTATTTAATAAGGGGCTATGTTGAAAGTGAATGTGATCCTTTATTTTCTTTGATGAATGTGATATCAAGCTCCTGTGCTTCATTCAGCAGAGGCAAAGCTCAGATTTGCTTTCCATTTATGCACTTGAATTTTGTTTTAAAGGACTACAAAATATAGTTTACCAGACACACCTTAGTTTTTTCCACAGTATGTTCAAAGGTTCAGTTTAACCACACCATAAAAATGTTGCCTTGTCTGGTATCTAGCTGTTAATTTTATTTACCTAGATTTTGACATACTCACATCAGAGAGCTCTGCCTCCACTCCACTCCAGTAGAGGAAAATGCAAAGCTGTCTGTGATGTGTTTGCATGAAAAAAAAACCCATATCTGATAAGAGCTATAGTAGAATGCCTTTCAATTGACACTGTCTCAGTTAATTTAGATGACAGTTGTGAGAGTGAATTTGTTTCTGAAAGAGCTGTTTAAAATTATCCTAATGTACTGGCAGTTTGAGTTGAATAAAGAAGTTTTTGAATTATCTAGGTGTTTTTATGGCTATGAGTCCAACAGACAAATTTTATTTCACTCTTTATGATGTGTGAATGACATGATTTTAGAGATTTAGAAATGGCTTTTGGGATTTTTCAAGTCCTGTATATAGTCATTACTCCACACTGTCAGTAAAAGAAATCAGTAAGTAGTTATAACAGCTATCAGTTAACTGTGTGACATAACAATAAAACACAAAATGTATAATATAAAACAGTATTATTTTATAAAAGTATCAGTGTCAGCAGCAATATAATTGATGCAAAGAGGAAATGGTAAATTGTATGTCTTAAATATATGTTGGTATGTGTGTTAGACCGAGTCCAACGGCAGGAGCGCGAGGTGATGCTGAAGCTGAAACAGGTGGTCGACAAACAGAGAGATGAGCTGAGGGCTAAAGTCCAGGAGATAACCTCCATCACCAAAGAGGTGGAGGCGGTAAGGAAACAGGAACACCCATCTGATGATTCCTCTGCCAATGCAGTTGACATTTTCTCATTAAAAGTAGAATATTAATAAATATTTCTTGTTTAATTAACGAGACACATTGCAGCCTGTGGCGTCTTAGTTCGCATGCATGACACCCAAAGCACATGGACACACAAACAATAGTATGATGTCTTTTCCCTTAGAGGCATGTTGACCTCCCTGACAGAAAGAATAGTGTGTTTTGTATACTGTCTTCCTAACATAAGACTTTTACATAACACCCTCAAATATAAATGCATATTAACAAAGGTATCCATCGCATGTAGCATCAAAGGAAAGTTGCATCATGTACAATCTACACCATGAAGACTAGAAGTGTGCTAACTATCAGGAAAGCGTGCCAAGATTATCTGCATAATTGCTAGTTGAGGATTAAGCTGCACAGACATGTCTGGGCAGAGTCTTCATCTCCTTCACCTCCACACCCCCACACAGCTGCTCTCTTTGATTGGGTGTAGTATTGTAACAGTGTTTGAACATGTCTCCATGTATACCACATGATTTTTCTATCAGTTTTACTTTATCACAGAAAACCAACTCATGGTCAACTGAAACGGTTTCTCTGCTTCCTCTAATGGATGCCAGGAATTTTTGAATCTTTAAAATGAATGCTGCACTTGTCTTGATGTTGGGTGGTTTCATTCTTGGTCCTCTTCCTCCCCCAGATTTTGGTCCAAATCCCATGCATGCACACATTTTCATCCTACTCTCATGTGGCCATTATTCTTGGCCAGCTGCAGATATTTCTGCTCCCGCCTTAACTTGTTATCTGTTTATCCTAAAACCTGTTTGGTTTTTGTACTTGCTAGTACTTGCTACTTGCTTCAAATTTGGTCCTCATATATGTCTGTTTATATGTGTGTGTATGTGCAGCTCCAGGAGCAGCTTGACCGCTTCATGAAAATGAATGCAGAGCTGCGACACAAGCAGAATGTGCTACAGGCTCAGCTGAAGAGCACAGTGGAGAGGAAGGCAGACATGGAGGCTGATCTGAAGGAGAAAAGCAAAGAGATAGAAAACCTCCAAGCACAGCTGGACACTGCCAATAGCAACAGCCCAGTATGCCTGTTCACTTGTTCATCTTTCTTTCATTTCACATCATACTGTAATCTATTTGTCACATGCATATTATTTGACAGTATATACAATAATCACAAAATTTTGCTACTTAATTTGCTGCTTCTATCTAGTATGTGGGCAGCTACAAAGTTAACCCTATATTATAGTTGCTCGAGATTCCTTGTAATAAGTTGATGAGAGCTAATTGTGTAAGATGTATATTATAAAAGCATTAATTTCTACAAAAAACAAAACAAAGCATGCTGTATCTGCCTGTTTATCTTCAGTCTCCTCTGACAAGCGTGTGATGCGTGTTCTCCCATCAGTCCAGTCCAAGTCAAGCAGCTCATGAGTCAATGAAAAAATCACCAGGTGACCAGAAGGATCCTGATCAGCCATGCTTCACCAAGAAGGAGGTGCGTGACATCATTTTTGAGAGGAATGAGCTCAAAACGAACCTGTTCCTGGTGCAAGAGGAGCTCAACTACTATCAGAGGTAAAGCTAGTGTGTGCATGCATGTGAGCATTTGGACATTTCTTGTTTTGCTATGTTTAACATTTTCTGAAGTTGTAAATCAAGTCTACGGAGACATTTATACTCTAATTTATACATATACACTGTTGTGTTTGTAGGTAGCTTTTTCTCTTCACTGATCTCCTCAGTTTAAAGCATTAATTCTAATAATGAAATGTTATCACAGGGAGATCCTGAATGAGGAGCGGTGTCCAGGCTTCCTCTTAAAAGCTGTCCGCTCAGCCATCAAGAAAAAGAGAAAGCTCATAAAGGCCAAAATGCTTGGAATTTCTGCAAGTGCATGCAGCAGCAGGTCACCTTTCCTCACACAAGACACTTTCATTACTTACAGAAAAAAATGGACAATGCAGCAGTATATTAAAAGGAGAGAACAATTTATTCACAGTTTTTGTTGTGTTTCTCCTTCCAGTGACGAGGAGGAGAGGAGTTCTCTGTTTGAGCAGACAGAGGTTGACGGTAGACAAATAGATGAAACTGACAAACCAGCCGAGTCACGCATACAAAACCTGTAAGTGCAATCTCTGTCTTCCTACATTGCACAGCTAACCTTAACCCTAACTCTACAGCTTGTAACCAGAATACTGGTCAGCAAACAGGCCTCTGTTGACTGCATTTCCACTATATTTTATATACAATTCACAGCAAATTTATCATAATACCTACAATATTAAGTAATTGCACAACCTTTTAATTTAGGACTTTTAATTTACATTAATGAAATTCAGAAATGTGTATGATCAGACACTCCATCCAAGTAAAGTACAGCAAATCCGTTCATAGTTCTACTGGCCATTGGGGAAATGTTGCTCTCAGTGATTTGTCCCGAGAATAGCTTTGTTAAATAGGTCAAATAATGCATGCATGTGTTTTTCTAGCAGTCATGTGTGTATGAAAATGAGATCAGACTAATGCGGGAGATAAGGATAAACATCTGACATGTAACAAAAGCCCTCAGATAGATGTGAACACTGGTGCTATGAATTTAATGGTATGAATTGAACAAAATGGGATACAGAACCCTTCTTTTCCAGCTTGTAATTCAGGTGATCAACAAAACAGATTTTAAGATTTTAAGATGTGGCTCATTTTCATGTATTTATACTTAAATGACATCTGTCTCCAATTACAGCAGAACAGGACCACAGTGATGGTATCTGATTGAAATTTTTGTTTGTTTTGAGACTGGGCAAAGGCTGTGGGACTGACAGATGTAGGTGATTTTTTTTCGTGAAATGAAAAGTCAAACAGCCCAGATCCACCACTAACCAAACTAAATTAGAAATACTTGGGGCATCCTTTATGAATCAAAGCATTAGCTACATATCTGTTTTGCTGACACTGTCATTGCGCCTAGGATCTTTACCAGTCCTGGTCTATATTTATCTTTAACCGGTGACCACAGACACAGATCTGACCCCAGGTCTGTCTTTTCTACTGTACAGCTTTGGTTTCCTGACACGATCAGGCAGCGTCCGAAGTCCCACCCACATGAGCAACTCCGCCTCCAGCTGGGAGATTTTAGGAGACTCAGAGGCCAGTGATGAGACACAGCAGCGTCCCTCTTCCTGAGCCTGGTACTGACCTGAGGTTCTCCAAGTTTATCTTTCTCATTTCATCTGAAGCAGACACCCCTCTGTCCTTGGCCATACAGTCTTCAGCTGCAGTGTTCAGCTCACGGCTGAAAAGTAGCTTAGAAAAAAAGTTATCAGGTCCTGTGAAACTAGACCTGTGTATAAAAGAAAGCACTATGTGAGTGTGAGGGAAAATTATAGGTGAATGACTTAAAACAATCAACAAATACTTTCATTTCCCATTTTGGTATTTCTCTTATATTCTTCCATAGAACTTAAAAATAAGAGGAACACTGTTTAACAGTATAAACAGACCAGTGCACCACAGTATTAAGAAATACTTTCTAATTCACCTCAACAAAGATGCTCCCTTTTGTATTATTAAGGTATTGATAAAAAAAAGTTCTATTTTTCTTCATTCTAGAGAAAGTATTACTGTATGTAATTTTTGAAATGGGGTCATTATGCATAGCTATTTATATAAATCTTCAAATATTTTTAACAAAAAATACCAAAGACAAACCAGCCACTCTAATAATATGGAAAACAATATGTTATAACTAGTTATAACAAGTTTAGCTCTGTTCCTCACCTCTGTTCCTTAAGAGGGCAATGATACATTTTGAAACGTGTTATCACAACATATTATCATGTAACTTTTACCTTAGTCTTGGAATTTGTAAGCAACGTCTACTCATATTTCTGTGATATGAGGCACTTTGATGCTCATAGAAAAAGAAAGGTGGTTGTCAGTAGCTGACTCTCCCGACAGTGAGCCTTAATTCCTTAAAGATATACTTTACTTATTCTTCGGTTGTTGCACAGCACAAAATCATTTGGCCATTGATGTTGGTGCCAAAAGTGTGTGCTTTGGCTGGTGTAGTCGCTTCTGCAGAAAATTACATTACTGTGGAAATGAGGAGTGGTGCGGGCGTTTTTCTCACCAAAGTCAGCTGACCATGGTACAGTTCACGCAGACCAGTGGTGTCATATTTATTGAGACAATTCATAACCTTCAAATGAAACAATTTTTCCAATCACTGTATTTTCCATTTATTTTTGTAAGCATATTTTTAATGAAAAGGCTACATGGAGAAAAAAGAAATAACATTTAAGAATTGTTATGTGAATTAACTTTAATTGAAAATGTGATAAAAACAATCCAAAATGTGTATTTTCTGTCATATTGAAATTTCAAAATTGAATAAAATCCATTTCATACAAACTTATACCGAAAAGAAAACTACTCCTAGTGTATTTTTCCTGCATAAATCAAGAAAAATAAAACACCAGATGCACAAATGATATTATGTCATGCATTTTAAAACAGCCCAAAGTGACCACGTGGTCAACCTAGCACTGACCTGCATGACTTATAAGGAGGGCGAAGGCTTTCTTCATCATCTCCTGGAAGACTCAACAAGAGATTCTGGGAAAACGAACTTCTGGGGTGTGTGACTGTGTGCCCTACCAGTGTGTGTGGCGAGTTTTATGCGTTACTGTTCGACCATCTTTAAAATGCTCTGTGTCTGGCTGAATAGAAGGAAGTGGCTCTGACTTCCCCAGGAAATGGGAAGAGGAAACCCAGGGGCTTCGACCTCTCAGGCTGCTTGGAGCTGCAAGACAATCCACGGGAGAGAAAGGGAGACAGAGAGAAGGGGAAGGGTGTAGGGTAGACAGAGCGATATGAACTTTCATTGTGCTGCCCTCTGACTGGAAGGAGAACAACTTGGGAGGAAGGTAAGAAGTCAGGAATAGACCAGACATAAGAGCGAGACAGAGAGTTACTTTGTCCCAGGTTTCGCTTTAGGACTGGTGTGGAAATGAAGTTTCTCCTCAGAGCTCTAAGTTCTCTGCTTTGCTGGTTGTTGTCGTCGTCCTCCTACACACTGGATCCTGCTGGGAAAAACATCTGCCGCAGCGTCAGGTAAACTGAAACTCCCAACATTAGATCATTAGCTCTGGAGGAGTAGAAAAAAAACTCTAGCATATTAATACTGTACCTGTGACAGATTTTAGTAATTTTTTATAAATATTTTCCTGGTTAGAGCACTGTTGCCATATTTCATACATGTCGAACTGATTATCTTTTGTACATTCAGGGACCCCTCCAATCTTGTCTGTTGCCCGGGATGGCGTCAAGAGGGAAACGAGTGCACTATACGTGAGTTTAACGATTGTGAAACAGTGGAAATGATGCTTTTACTGTGTCCACATTGACTCGACTCATTTCTCAGTCACTGATGAGCTTTTTTTATGTGTAGCTGTTTGTGAGGGTGAACAGGCCTGTCTGAAGAATGAGATCTGCGTGTATCCTGGAGTGTGTCGCTGTCCACCTGGCTACTATGGAGCTCACTGCAAAACACGTGAGACAATAGATAACAGTTTGATTTGATATATTTTTTTATTTTACCCTCTATGTGTTTAACACCATCTGGCTCCCTGACTACTTTTTCTAACTGTCTCAAATGTATTAAACTACAATGACATGATACACTGAGTGAAAAAGAAGGCGAGCCTCCATGTTAACAATATTTGTAAGTAAAGAGTCTTGTTTTAGTGTTTATTACACTTGAATTATCTCTGTTTTGCTGTTATCAGGCTGTTCTTCTGAGTTCTGGGCTTCAGACTGTCGCCAAGTATGTCTGTGCCACCCACATGGCCAGTGCCACCCTGTCACTGGTGAGTGCACCTGTAAAGTAAACCGCTGGGGTCCCCTGTGCCAGCATACATGCAAGTGTGGCCGCCATGGCCGCTGCCACCCTGTCCATGGAAACTGCACCTGTGATGAAGGCTGGTGGACACCATCCTGTTCTAAGCCATGCCAGTGCAACAGTGTGGGCTCTGTGGGCCCTGGCTGCGATCAGCTCATGAGCCGGTGTCAGTGTCGAAAAGGCCATTGGGGAATGAAATGTTCTGCTCCTTGCAACTGCTACACATCGCCATGTAATCAGCGTACTGGTACATGTGAGTGCGAGGCAGACTGGTGGGGACAGAACTGTGACCTCCGATGTAACTGTGACGTAAATCACAGTGTCTGTGACCCAACAAACGGGAACTGCCTGTGCCATCCAGGGTACCAGGGTGCGTACTGCAACAAGCCCTGTGGCTCTGGGATGTATGGCAGCGGGTGCAAAATGAGGTAGGTGTGTGAGATAAAACACACAGTATAGTTACATCTGTTTGTTTCCATATGGAGCTTGCATTTGCCAGGATAAACTCTGACTGGCTCTCCCGACTGCATCTCCTGTCCACAGTTGTGGGCACTGTGAGGGCAACCAGATTTGCTCTGCCACTGATGGTGCCTGTGCTGCCTGTGAACCTGGCTGGAACGGTACACGGTGCGACCGCCCATGCCCATCTGGTTATTATGGTCACCGCTGCCAGGCGAAGTGTCCACACTGCAGGAATGATGAACCCTGTGACCCATTAACAGGGAAATGTTTGGAGTGTGACCCTGGATGGATAGGACCGAGGTATGTACGGTTTGTTTATGCATATATGACATATACGTAAGTTACACTAAAAGGATAGTTGGTAAATTTTTTATTTCATAATTTCTGACCAACTGATCACAAACAGTAGTAATGCTTTATTTCACAAGTCTTTTCATTTCTAATTAATTTCAGATAAACTTTCTAAGAACTAAGAATATGTCTAAAAATGCCACCAGACTTGTGAACGAATTATATGATAAACCTGTCATGAAAATTCACTTGCACATTGAAACTTGCTTCAGTGCCAACAGTTTTTTATATTTTAACAGACCTGCATTTATTTATTCAGAAGAACTAATCTAGGTTAGAAAGGATGATGTAGACAGTTACAGTTTATTTTACATTTTATAGTTCATTACAGTTAAAGCTGTCTCCTTGAGTTTTCCACAAACATCAGCTTAAAGTTGGCTTTATTCCAAAGTGTACAGTGACAGTGAATGCACATTTGTGCATGTAAACTAAATGGGTAAAAGTTAAGTCTATGTGAAAACGTCCCTTTATGATGTCTTAAGTGTTGAGCCAGTGTTTCAGAATGTTACTGACCCTGAAAGTGAGTGTGTATTTGCAACAAAGGGGAGGTTTAGGTACCCTTATACGCGTCCCTGATTATTACCTTTTACCCAGATGTGAAAACTCCTGCTCTGACGGGATGTTTGGAGATAACTGCAGCTTCCCTTGTGCCCACTGTTTCCATGGTAACTGTCATCATGTGACAGGAAGATGTGTCTGTGAGCCAGGCTTTCAGGGAGAGAGGTGAGTTTGGTGATTCAAATATCCTCAACACACTTTTTGTTGATAGTGTTATTCAGTTCCACAAACAGGACAAACTATATTGATATTCCTTCATTTTGTTCAGACACATCTTAATGTTATGAAAACTTTAAAATGGCTGTCGAGTCAGTCGCCCTTTACGGCCAAGAAAGAAACATACACATGGATATACAGGATGAGGCTTTGCCATAATGTTAGTGAGAAGACCCATCTAACCCTCAAACAAACATCATGATCATTTAATTGCATGAGATAAATAGAAACAAGCAAACCATCTATCCTCAACTAAAGCTAATACTTTCTTAACCCTTCACCCATATTTGAAAAATGAGGTGAGTAATTTAATACATGCAGAATGTCTGTTCTGGTGTCAATAATGTTCTTGTTTCTGAAGCTGCAGTTTACTTGTCAAGTATCTTTTATTTTCAATTCTTAAACAGCTCATGATTCATACTCAGGGATTTTTTTTGTTTTAATTGTGGTGCTTTAATTATATGATTCCCTGTTTTTCCAGCTGTAACAGCAGCTGCCCTGCCCTGCAGTTTGGTCATAACTGTTCCTCTGTCTGTGACTGTGGTGAAGGGGTTGGCTGCAACCCAGTCACTGGCACCTGTCCCAACAGTATGTCATCCATCCATCCATCCATCCATCCACATATCCAGCCATCCACTCACTGTTTTTTTTGTCTTTTCTGTCAGGTGGCAGAAGTGCTATACTTGCTGGTGTCCTGGTCCCTTTGTTCCTACTTCTGTTAGCTGTCCTCTGCTGCTGTTTGTGTTGTGGAGGAGCCCCCGTAGACAGCAAAGACAGGTCTGAATTTAATTTGTGTGGTTTAACAGTAGGATTGACATGAACACAACTATGACACCGCAATAGTATGAAACTCTGACTGTGTTAACCATCTTTCTCATAGGGAGGCTGTAGCCAATGGAGGGATAGCTGTCCGGATGAAATATCACGTCTACAGCGTCCTGGCAAACATCAGCTCTGCCCTCCCCTGTATCTCTAATTGGTCCTCTGGTCTTCCTCGTGTCACCGGTGAGGAATACATAGCACCTGATTTACTTCTGCGCTTTTGGGAGGCAAGAGCGCATTGATGATGAACTGAAACTGTAACTACTTAACTTGCTGAAGGTCATAGTGATGAGACATGTCAACACAGTTACTTAACTGTTTAATACTAGTTCAGGGGTTTCAGCTCTTAGAGACTAAAACATGGGTAATTGTATTCCTGAATTATGAAATCAGTCTGTGTGGAGGGATTACTTCCATTGTTTTTTCATGACATTTGAGCTGAAACACTAATATCTTTTATTTTATTGCAAGGCAAAACTGTTTTGTGTGAAACATATTTAACATGTACTGTATATCACTGAATTCTACACTGAAAACTATCCAGTAGAGTTATAAGTCTCCGAGCTCCTGGGAAATATTACAATGTCAGCGGTAAGGCCCTCTTGTGCATTTGACACATTTTCATGCCATACCCACAGTATCTCATCATGACCCAGAACTGACCTTCAACCACAGCTTCATTGAGCCTCCGTCCTCTGGCTGGGTGACTGAGGGCTCGTCCTTTGACAGTGATGAGGAGGAGGGAGAAGCACTGTACTGTGTCCCTCCAAGAGAAGGTACTGCTAAAATTAACATTGCTCTCCCTGTGATGGTGAGCACGATTGCCACTGAAAGAAATGGCCTTGTAATCTTCCAATTTATGTCCTAAGCCTTTTGTTAATCTTTGACAGACATCCCAGCTGTTGCAGGCGGGGAGTTCCAGGAGATGAGCTCCAAGTGTAACATGTTCTTAGACCCATCCGGCTTCAGCAGCGAGGACATCACCTCCCCCTTCAACATTCCTCGCACCTCCAGCATCGCCAAGTCAAAGCGGCCATCTGTGTCTTTTGCAGAGGGAACTCGCTTCAGCCCCAAGGAGAGACGTGGCTCTGCTCAGGAACCTGGAGCCCTCATACGCAACAAACCCAAATCCACCTGGGGAGTTTTGATGCTCTCTGCCCTTCAAAGTCAGGGGTCTGTAACTAAGCCTGGGGACGAAGATGCTGATGAATGTGAGGAAAAGGAAGAGGAAGTAGACGTGTCAGTGACAGATTATCAAGAAACAAGCGGTGAAGCAGGGGACCAGGAAGAAGACAGAACCTCATCCCAAGCACAGGCTCTTGGAGCCTCAGGAAGAAGACGGACTATGTCCAACACAGCTGCTAATAAAAGCGCCCAGCAACCGACATCTGGCTCAGATGCTCAGGTGGGGGCATCAAATAAGGTGACCACAGTGTATGTGACGGTAGGTAAGGCAGGTAGACCTGTATCCGAGACCAGCTCTGAGGGGCCGGTTCAGGCCATGTTGCGAAGACTTGGCAGCCTCCAGAGACAAAGAGATCAGGAGTCTGGCAAAATCAAATCCAAGGGAGGTGAAGGGATTATCAAACCTCCAAGGAGGAAACTTGGAGCTCGGGCTTCTGTGTGGGAGCAGGGAGGTCCATCTGGAGGGGAAGAAAGCATATGTAAGCCCATTAGGAGGAAGCATGCTTCCCACAACTCGTCTGACTCAGTGGGCACTAATGACACGCCATCAGAGGGTGGCACTCCAAAACGGCCATTGTCGTCCATTTTGAAGACTGTGCCAGAAGTCTCTTCGGCTGACTCAGGGCTGAGGGCTGAGGGTGACTCAAGGCAGGACTCCAGTAAAGGAGTGACTGAGAGCACCTACCTGACTGTGGGACCAGCAGGAAATGCTGCAACTCTCGCGGAGGTCATTGCCAACGAGGGAGCAGTGGTCAGTGTGAGTGATGAACCCTGCTATGAAAATGTTATGATTAACCACTCATAACCTCTGAATAACTGCTTCATCAGCAGGTCTGATCTTAGTACACAACAGATGCATATTTATTTCTCTGAGGTTATTGCTGCTAAAAAATCCAAACCATCAGTTCTTGAATCACAATGTTACTATCAGCAGTCATGTAAAAATTGAAGCTTACATATTTCTATTAATGCATATTGTGGTCAAAAATGATATGATCCCTTAGCATAAGAACAAAACTTATTGAATTTACTATATATTACTGCATTTATTAGTAAATTTTAACACAAGTATTGGGACAATTTAGTGAGCATCATTTTATTTAATCCAGTGATGTTCCCTGTATACATACAAGTACTGTAATTACTGGAGCTTTGTCTTCTGAAGTCTGCAGCAATAAACAGACAAAAGCGAAGCTCTCCCCGTATCAACCTCAGGAGCAAAGAACAAAATAAATTTATATCGTCAGAGCTGTAAACAATGCATTTAGTCACAGTATGATGGACTTTAACGTGTTAATTCCAGTGAATATGTTTTAAGCACAAGAACATTTCCTGCTGTGATGTTTAATAAGTCATGGGTGAAAAGATTGGGAATGTGGTGCTAAATGTGACATGGAGCAAAACTCTTGCATCACTGCACTCCGAATTCCAACATGACGGTCATGTCATTTATAGATTTTATATTTGTGCACAATGATTAATGAGAAAAGCAATTTGTATTCTGTAGCTGCAGTAACACATTTCAGTAATCACGATAATGGAAACCAAGAAATGATTATAAAACATTTTGAAAATAACATCCAGCAGGTGACAGCTGGGTTTAATAATGTAGGGCAACTGTTGCAACAATCTGTTAAGAACAGATAGCTGCATAGCTCAGAAAGTTAACCTTTGACCACCACGAGCAGTGTGGACTGTTATTGACCTACAATATTTGCTGTTGATGAGTTGCTATTTATGTGTTACTCTGAACATATTTAACACACTGCAGGCAGTTCAGCCTATTTGAGTGAATATGAATCATGTTCAACATAAATCTAGTCTAAATGAAGATATTAAAATACATAAAACAGTTCAAACTACTTCTTCTCTGCTCTGGCGGTGTCGGTGCAGCCGAGCCAGTACCTGGCGATGGATCTGGGATATGGTGGGACGGCAGGGTCAACGCTCTTGGTGCTGAGGTTCACTCTGTAGTATTGATCTAGTAAACACATGAAACAACAGCCATTCAAGTTAAATGACTGATTTTGTTGCTTTTGTAATGTTCTGTTTTGAGCAAGCTCACTGAGAAAATTTGTACCCAGTAAATGTAAAAAATAATGGCAATTATGAAAACACAGTTTATTTGTGTTTGGTAACTGAGACATCAGACCAGTATTGTGCGTGAGGTACAGGTGACAAGCAGAATTACAGTAAAAATTAGTGTCGGTGGGAACCACAGTTCTCTAAAGCTGCTGCGTCCTTGTCATGTGGACTAATACACAGCATGTGAAACTGGTTTTACTAAGACTTGTGTGGTAACACAAAACTTTGTAAAGCTTTATAAAATTACAGCGTTCCTGTCCCCTCTGCCAGCTGTGGTCCACATCTGCAACTCAGCTCTTTTTCTTTCATCGGTCGGTCTTACAAACATGAAACTGGTTTAAATGTTGAAGATTCAACTGTTTTGCCTAGATCATCCTTTGAGTATACACATAGATAACATGTGGACATTCAGCCGCTACAGTGTCTTCCTATTTTTGTATTTTTCCTATTTTTTAGTATTCTCTGTTGTTCTCGCCATTTGCTTGGTTAAATTGGACTTGATCTGATTTGCTGACAGGCCTCATGAGGCTCAGATTGGACACCAGCAGCAGATGCTCATGAGGTATATTGTTGGCAGCTTATCATGTCCTGTTGCTACAAACTAATTTATTACACACTATCAGCCAAAAGTTTAGAGGTTATTGGTTATTAAATGTGAGATTCTGCTGCTTTATCAGTGTTATATCATTATATTTTAAATATATTTAGACTTTGGACTCTGTCTGATACTTAAAAGAATAAAGAATTGCTTGTAAAAAAAAAAAAAAAGATACATATAACTAAAGTATACTTTTTCATAGAATATTTGGATTCTGTTGGCTCTGGGCATTCAAGACTGGTAACTTGGTGATGACGCCAGATGGACTCTGTGGTCTAAAGCCTGAGGGAATATTGTGTTAAAATGCCTTAATTTCATCAGCCCCAACCTGAACTTCTCTTCTCATTAAGCATTCCTGCTGTGTTACCTCCTTTGAAGAAGTAGACGCTCTGAATGGGCACACCCCTCTGTCTCTCCCAGTATGACCGGCCATTTCTGGAGTCATAGTTGCCTCTGTTGTTCTGGCGGTATCGATCTCTTCTCCAGTCCCGGTCCCAGTCACGATCCCATCGCCTCTCCCAATCACGCCCAAACCTCTCCCATTCACGCCCAAGCCTCTCCCATTCACGCCCAAGCTTCTCCCCTTCACGCCCAAGCTTCTCCCCTTCACGCTCAAGCCTCTCCCAATCACGCCCAAGTCTCTCCTCCATTTCCATCCTCCTCTCTGCCAGCCTCAGGCCCATTTCCATCCCCCTTTCTGCAAGGCCCTGACCCATGTTCATTCCCCGCTCGGCTATGGAGCCCCAGAAAGGTGAGCGGCTTTGCCTCCTCCGACCCCACTGCTGTCCATACTGCTGTCCATACTGCTGACCCCACCGTTCATCAGGCACATAGCCATTGTGACGTGGAAGCACTCTCCAGGGAGGGACGTAGATTCTGCCTGCCATGGCAGCATCCACTGGAGACCTGAGGCCCTTCCAGTCTCTGTTAATGAAGTGATGTTTGTCGTGATGCTGAGGCACTGAGGAAGGTTAGAAAAACATTAAGCTGCACACATGACAGCACCTGCCTCCACTCAAAACAAACATGGGTGAGATAACAACACAACTCACAGTCAGAGAAGAGCTCACTGAAGAAATGTTCATAGTTGTTGTGGTATATGTCTGTGTAGCGTCTGAACAGTGTTGGTGGAGTTCCCTCAGACATCCTGATACACTCCTCATGAGATGGCTGGTGCAAAAACTCATATATATAATACTGATCCCCTGGAGAAAGTGACAAGATGCCAATTGAATCCTTTTACTTTCCACATTATTGTTTGTGTAGTCCACCGAATATTTCATAAGTCTATTATATATTATTTTGTAATGTCTGACCTTTGAAGAAATAAACTCTCTCTTTTCCATGGTGACCAGGAGCAGGAAGGGCAAATGCAGCATCCACATGATCAGGAATTTTTTCAAAGCCCACATTGATATCTCGAGGGTAGTCTCCGTCCAGCATCCCGTCATCAAACCTCCAGTATTTTGTTCCCTGTTGAAAGTTTAGTCAATTTCAATAATGGTTTTTTTCTTTCTGTCACAGACGTGGTCTGACTTAGGCTACTGTTGACTGCAGAAATGAATACAGGATCGTTTTCTGGGTCCCCCACCTTGAAGATGTAGGTCTTGCCTTGACAATTGACACGAGTGAAAGCAGCATCAATTGGCCCGTCGATGCCCCAGACGTCCTTAATGAGCTTTGGATAACCAGGAATGACCGACCTCTGGCCCAGTTCAAAGAAGTACTTACCTAGAAAACACAAGTCCATGATGATGTTCCTCCAGAACAAAGCACTCACATACTTAAATACGGCTCCCAGTTATAGGCAGACTCCAAGAAACTCCAAGCTCAGCTCTCTATCAAATGACACATTTACCTATCAGAGGGTTACATGTTAGTCACTCACCTCTGAAGGCGTACATGGAGCCATTTTTTAGTTGCATGTAGGAGTCAAAAGGCCTCCCACTGCAGACCTCAGCGTCTGGGTCAGGAGCCGCAGTCGTGGCTGCTGTGACGGGAACGGTGGTCGTCTCAGGTATTGTATCAGTCTCAGGTGATCTAGTAGGGAAGGGGATCCTCTGTTTAAGGGGGGGCTGCACAGATGTCACCTGTCTAACAGGGACTCTCTGGAATACGGTGTCTGTCAGCTGTGGGTGCCTGTTCGTTTCAAATGTGGTTCCTGGATGTTGCTGCGCTCTGTGACCAAAGTCTGAGACGGGGTCCAATGTGGGCTTCACCTGATGATCCGTTGGGGTAAGAAATGGTGCTGAGCGTGGAGGGAATGGAGTGGTACTTTCAAACAGCTCATCGTCATCATCCTCATCCTCCGCAAACACAAAAGTATCTCCACGAGCTGGAGGGGAGAAATCGGAGTGGGGTCAGTGCCTGTTCTCTGCTGCAGCACTTTGACAGATGACTATTTTAAACGGAAGGTCTCTTACTTGTCATGCCACAGATGGCCTCGAAGTCAGAGCAGCAGCTCTTGTAATACTTGCACATGGAGTCACACTGGCAGCTCCTCTGAGCGTCGAAGCCATTTTCACAGCGATCCATGCAGGACTCTTGAGATGACAGAGTTATGGGAGAGGTTTTATTTGATTAGTTTTTGATCTTGCTTCTGTTTTTGTTCCCATCTGACAAAATCATCTTCCTCCTTTGGATCACAGATTCAGTGGATTTGATTAAAGGTCACATGCTATTTTTTATTCTCTGCACATTTAATGCATACTTATCTTATCCTGTTTGCATCCAAATACGAGTATTTTCACAATGGCAAAATTAACTACGAGTGAGACAGTTTGAAGATATTAGTGCAGTCTGGTCTTTTGTGGCTTTTCTAAAAGATTAACTGAATATTTTTTTACAATTTAGAAATAAGAAATATCAATGTAATTATCAGTAACTTTTGAAAATACTAAATTTGCTCGTGTATTAATAAGAACAGTTAAATCAGGGAACAGTGCATTGGAGATGTCAAGTCTGTCTGTAATATTGCTATAATGCTACACTGACAGATAAACAATTGGCAGTTTCTCATATTCATACTGCGTGAATGTTAAACCTGATTATTGATGTTTCACTCACCATCAGCAGCTAACGTCTCCACCAGCAGAGCGAGGAGCAGGATGGCCCGCAGCCCCATGTTGTCTCTGCTCTCTGAGAGGACAGAATGACAAAGTAATGATGGACCATGCGCTCCCAATCATTGGAAACATGTGTCAGTCACCCCACTTGTTTACTTTAACCTGATTAGCAAACTTCATTCTACTGCAGCAAATAAACACAGACAGAGAGAAAAGAAATCAATAGGAAATAATAATAATAATAATAATAAAGAGTTTAAACCAAGTGATTATCTGCCCAAATCTGACCTCCAGTTTTGCACTTCTACAGCCTTGAAATTCCCATCACAAAGATCAGGTCACTATGAGTAAGATTACATTTATCCATTTTTCATTTCCATTCTAGAGTATCCTACATTTACTTTACTGACAATATCCTTGCTGGGCTCATAAACCAAATAATAAAGTAAACATAAAAACATGAACTGATTAATACAGTGAAGCCCAGTAATTATTTACATTAATACACTTTGACAGACAACAGAATAAATATACACTGAGCATTAAAAACACATATTTAATTGAAAATATTTCGTTGAACATAATTATTGACGAATAAATTTTTCAATGCTTCAAAAATAATAAAGAAACATGAAATCCATTTTTTTTTTTTTTAACTGATCGTGATACCACAGGTTCCTCCAGCAGGGGGCGGCATGCTGCTCTGCATCCACGGCCATGATGCAGAGAGGAGGAGAGGGGGGTGCTTCTTTTAATAACCATCACCGGCAGCATCCGGAGCCGGTGGGCGGCCAACACCGACTCTGACCTGACGATGCGGAAGGTCCCGGGACAGACTGGATGTGTGAGGCCGCTGTAGAGCGTCGGGTGGAAGGAAAACAACTCGGAGCTGAGAAGCCTTCTTTGTCTGTAAATTTCTGTGAATGCAGGAGAAGAAATAAACAATAGTTTATTGCCCCCCCCCCCGCCTCCCTCCCGGAAGACAAGTGGGATCTTTCTCCCAGCCCTTCATTGTTTTTTGTGTTTTGTTTTTTTTTTGGACGCATTTGTTCACAGTGAGGTTGAATCAGGTGTTTTTTTTTTTTTGTTGTTGTTGTTTTTGTGTTTTGGAGGGGGTTGGGGTGACAGAGACAAAAGATCATCGTCTGGATCCTCAGGAGCTGATGCATGGTGCTGGAAACTGTCACTTTGGATTTCCTGCTTGTTGTTCCTCCTTGTTCGACGCATCCAGGTTGTTCAGACCTGTCAGGATCTGAGCAGGTCTCAGGGAAGATCCGAGCAGGCTGATCTCACTTGTTTGTGGATGATCTTTTGTCTGACCCTCATCTTGTGGAGGCTCTGTCGACATTTCTTTAACATGTTTAGCTCAGAGAGGCTCACAGTCCCGGATTATGTCAGCCGGCTGCAGAGAGGGCGGAGCGGATCGGGATCCGGATCCGGATCCGGATCGGACCCCAGAGCGGTCTCTCCGGGCATCAATGCCGACGTGCAGGCGGTGTTGGACACTTCGCTCCCCGCCCTGCGCTCCGCCATCAGGAGGCTGAAGTCGGCCAAGGAAACGGCGGACCAGGATGAGACCCACAGGGCCATCGCGGAGATCTTCCAGCTGGTGGAGGAGGCCTGGGTCCTGCCCACTGTGGGACGTCAGGTGGCCGAGGAGATCTGCAACAGGATCCGGCTGGATGGGGGCCTGGAACTGCTGCTCCAGCTGCAGCTGACACCGGCTGTGGAGATCACTTATGAGTCTGCAAAACTGCTGGAGCAGATCCTGATTTCAGAGAACAGGTACACCAGCGCTGTCACAAAAATGACCTCACATTTATGGATAGCTTATTGAGAATTTTAGGTTTGTGCTTTCTTTGCACAGGAAAAACAACAACAACAACAACAACAAAAGCATTCTAATGATCTTTAACTTTAAAAATGTTCTCATCAGATTATTTTCAGCTATCTTGGGTGTTTTTCTTTTAATTATCACACGAATCACATGAATGTCAACATGTCACTTAAGTTTTACCAAAATAATATTTACATTTCTAATGACAGAGATTATGTAGCTCGTATAGGCCTGGGGGTCATCCTCAACCTGACCCGACAGCAGGAAGACGCCCAGCTGGCTCGCAGTGTCTCCGGGATCCTGGAGCACATGTTCAAGCATACTGAGGAGACATCCATCCATCTCATCTCCAACGGTGCCCTGGATGCCCTCCTGTTCTGGTGCCGGGGCACTGATCCCACTGTGCTGCGACACTGTGCCGTGGCCCTCGCTAACTGTGCCATGTATGGAGGCCACCACTGCCAGCGGTGGATGATTGAGAAACAGGCAGCCGAGTGGCTCTTCCCGCTGGCCTTTTCCAAAGAGGACGAACTTATTCGCTTCCACGCATGCCTGGCTGTAACATTGTTGGCTGCAAACAGAGAAATTGAGAAGGAGGTTGTGAAATCTGGGACCCTGGAGCTGGTGGAGCCTTTCATTGCCTCTTTGGATCCAGATGATTTTGCCCGCAGCTTACTGGACAGCGCAGACTGCATGCAGGGAAAGACGGCGGCTGATCTGCAGCATCTCTTGCCACTACTGGATGGCACAAGAGTGGAGGGAAAGTGCATCGCGGCCTTTTACCTTTGTGTTGAAACCAGCATCAAGTCTCGCCAACGCAACACGAAGGTACAGTGACTGTCCATTTTCTATATAATTCAGAAGTACAGGCTGCGCCGCATGGAAGCTTTGTTGTCTTGGCAGCTTGTCTTTGTCTCAAGCATTTTAAACTGTCATCCATTTCATTTCAAGATATTTCAAGAGATCGGAGCTGTGCAGAGCCTGAAGAGAATCGTCATGTATGCCAGTAATGGTACAGCCTGTGGACTTGCCAAGCGAGCGCTGACCATGATGGGTGAGGAAGTGCCAAAACGTATCCTCTCATCTGTTCCCAACTGGAAAACCTGTGAGGTGCAGAGGTGGCTGCAGCAGGTTGGCTTCAGTACTTATTGTGACCGTTTCCAGGTGAGTTAAGTAATAAAGACATTGCATCATTGCAATGTGGGCATCTACACATTCGTTCCTCTACAAGCTCAGCTAAATAGTCTGTCTTAATATGCAGGAGCTGCAGGTGGACGGAGACCTCCTGCTTAACATCACAGACCAGGATCTGAGCAGTGATCTGGGCATGACCGCACGCCTCACCCGAAAAAGGAAAGCGGTAAACGCTCTTTAGCCCAAGTACGTGGATGTACGCAAAACTAGTTTCATTCACTATTTCCATTTAACTCTGCAGGTTTCTGAGAGATCTACGTGTGTTGAAAACTTACGCCAACTACTCAACGTGTGACCCCAACAACATGGCTGACTGGTTAGTTGATGTGGACCCCCGTTTCCGTCAGTACACTTACGGTCTGGTCCAATCAGGAGTGGACCGCAACACCATCCCGAGCCTTACTGATCAGCAGCTCCAGCATGACTGTCACATAGACAATGGAGTCCACAGAGCAAAGATACTATGTGCGAGCCGCAGGCCTTTAAAGCCCTGCCATACAGACGCCCAGCCTGCAGGGCCCGACGTCTTTATAAGCTACCGCCGAACGACTGGGTCCCAGCTGGCGAGGTAAGGACTCAAACAGACCTAGAAAAAGAGGATATTCATGAGGAGGAAATGGTTCAATTGGAGGAAACAAGAATCAGATGTACGTGGCTAAAAGGCAATTTTTTTTCTGTATCAACTCTTAGTAAAAGTTTTGTTTCCTGGTTCAAGCCTCCTGAAGGTGCACCTGCAGGTTCGAGGATACAGCGTCTTCATAGATGTGGAAAAGCTGGAGGCCGGAAAATTCGAAGACAAACTGATTCAGAGCGTACAGCAAGCACGCAACTTCATCCTGGTTCTGTCTGCCAATGCACTTGACAAGTGCATGGGTGACGCTGCCATGAAGGACTGGGTGCACAAGGTCAGAGGTTTCCATATTAAAATGTTGGGTCCAGTCACATTAAATCTTTGCTTAGAAGCCCACAATACAAAGAGAGTTTTTATTATTAGTATTTTAGAATTTAGAATTTAAAAATTGTAGTCCTGATTCGGGAACTGGGGTTAATCATATGGACATAAAATTCCTTTATTTACCATTGCGTATTACTTTTAACCTCTTTCACTCTCACTTATATCCTACTTGCCCAGGACTGATAGTTTAAAGTGTGTATGGAATTTTATCAATTTAATCAACTGTTGAAATTCATATTCCAAATGCAAAAGTCTTTTCACTTTTTTTCCTTTATGGGTGATTCTAGTCGTTTGTGCTCTTACATGATGTCATGTTTTAATAGCTCTTTGGCTCCAAAAAATTATTTAATAAAATGATAATTTATCTTGCAGGAAATAGTCATGGCCCTGGCTGGTAGGAAGAACATCATTCCTGTAACAGAAAATTTTATGTGGCCAGACCCAATGTCTCTGCCAGAGGACATGAGAGCAATACTCAACTTTAATGGCATCAAGTGAGTAGCTGATCTCTGTGTCTCTGGGACACTCTGGGAAGTTCGCCGACTGCCTCAGTGGGCGACCTAACCATTCTCACTAGGAGGTTGTTGTGATGCTACAGTTGTTCTCTGTGAAATCATAAATCTTTCAAAGCCTCATATGTCTTACATGAAAATTTAAACAATACACGGGTTCATTTTTCATTGTTTGTGACAGGCAAGTAGCAGTGCTGTAAAATATCCATTTAGGATTATTTGCTCCCAATGCCCATCATTAAAATGCCTGTCGCCTTCTTTTGCCACAGATGGTCCCACGAGTATCAGGAGGCCACGATTGAAAAGATCATTCGCTTTCTGAAAGGACACCCGGACCAAATTGACGGCCCAGATGCTTCCAAAGGGCAGAAAAAGAAATAGGCTCAGATAAGAAGAATTTAAACTCAGCTATAGTAGTTTTCAGTGATACCAAATCCCACATGGCCTAAGGTGGCCGGCAGCTTCAACTGCTTTGCCCAAATGCATGTGAAGTGAATTTGATCATGTGTTGATTACACGCTCATATTAAGGCATTATATAATGTATTGAAAAATGATAAGTTGCATTATAGGAGGGAATGGAGATTATTGGTGCCAAACTCCAAGCATTAAATGTTAGTATCCTCACATTGCAATAAATGTGTAGTCAGGTACAATATGCCTTTTGACTCTCAGGAAAAGATATATAATAGATCAGCTCTCACTGGCACCCAGCAAAATCATCTACAACTATTCTGGAGGCATTTACTAACACTTCACATCATTACAGTTATTTAACCGATAAATGAAATATGCACAGGACCAAAGCAGGTTGTGCTTTATTTTTTTGCTCGGGGTTTTAAGTTGGTGAGGCTGTTATCTAAGCTGAAGGCATACTGTACAGAGGGCTACATACTCTGTGACTGCACACCTGATTTTACTAAACACAGATATAAGGAGCGCACAAACAATGAAAAAACATGCATATAGTATTAAATGTTTGCTTTCTCCCTAAAAGTGGAAAGAAAAAATGATATTCCTATTAATGTACCTTAACTCGTTATTGCTCAAAACGCGCCAGTAACTCCAGTAAAATGATCATAATGCCACATGTTTGACAGTGTCTTGTTGGCTGTTACAACATAGTGCTATATATTAAACTATATTTAATCCTGTCAGTGGTTTTATTCACCAGTGTTTAGCAATTATTTGTCGGCTTTACAATTGAAGAGTCACCGTTGTTACCTCAATCAAAGCATATAAGCAAACAAACAAAAAAAAAAAAAGAGGCCTGGGGGAGTGACAAATAACTTCTATAGCTGCGTAAATAAATCAGCAAGAAAAGAAGGACATCCTGCTTTGATGAAGTAAATACCTGATGAAGGAGTCATCGAGATGTGTTGGTCACGTATTGCTCTTTAAAATTGCATTGCTGCACCATTAATGCAAATGCTGTTCTACAGGGATTTTATCTGAGTTTGCCTTAATATTGTTTGCCTCCAGTGTCCCCCTTAAAACATTTATTACAAATGCTCAGTGTAATTTCTTTCAATTAAACACAGGATTGCATTTGTCTTTTATTCTTTTTTTAATCAACATGTATTTTTAATTTTTTCAGTGTGAAACACAGATGAAGGTCCCTTCATTTCAAACAGGCTCAAAAAATAAAACATGTTATTAAGATTTACCGATGAAATCATTTATTTGTTGTTCACTTATTTTCGTGTGATATGATCTTTATATCGTCTTTATATATAGATTATTTTAGAGACGTGGTGTCTAAAATAATCAGTTTTCTTTAAACAGGCAAAATGATTCTAACTTACTATTATTATGGCAACAAATTGAAATTTTTATTGCACAGTATCTGAATATTGGTTATGATCAACAATCTAACCAAACTGCTGCCTCGAAAAACAATCTACCAGATTAATTCACCGAAGTTCAGTTAATACTTCACTTAACCTTGTGACTTCCCTCTGTGCATTTTAAAGCTGATTCGATAGCTCTTGTTCCCTCAAATTGCTACTAAGACATGACCCCTGTGTGCATGATGGATTTGGGCCTGAGCTCTGGGACTATCCAGTGTTGTTTGTGGTGGTGGTAGAGAGAGAGGGATGTAACTCAGTAATCCATTTTTACTGCAGCAGTTTTGTCCTTGACAGTTTCTCTGCTGTGGATTACTGATTGCTGGGTTTTGACACTTTTGCCACAGGTGTCCTATCCGCTTACAGGATAACGCCACGAATAAGACTAAGACAAAAAGACCACATACAAATGCTTGGATTATTTACCTGAGTAAAAGTACTAATGCCACTGCTAGTTCTGCAATCAGAACTCTACATAAGTCATGGCGTAAAATGATCAGCAACAGCATTTTACATAAAATGTTAGTATGAAGTAAGGAAAATGTAAAATATAAGTATCAATTATTCAAATATTACGCAAAAAGTACAGAATCAATTTACACCAATGTTATCGTGAGTAAAGTAGCTAGTGTTAGTATGACAGCAGACTACTAACAATGAACAATCAGTAAACTCTGAAGATCTGTATGTGGTGTAGATTACTGCATATAATTAAAACATTATTGCTTTGTATTCATGGTATCTTGTTCATTACACCATTTATAAGGGTCATGATTAGAGTAAATTAACACTGCGCTTTGGAGTTTTCAGGGATCAGCATCCATTCATCAATACAGAGGGGGTGCTTCAATAACGTCAGTCTGGAGGCTGATCCTTCATCCTTTGGCCTAGATGATTTAGGTGTGACACCTTATCACAGGTGAACATGGCGTATGTCTCTGGGTCCGACCTGCTCACCTCTCCCACTGACAGCAGGACAAACTTCATCTCTGCCCTCTGCATTTCTTCAGGTCAGGAAGTTGTGGCGTCTCTGTGGTTTCTTCTCTGGTCTAAACATTGAAGGGTCCTAGAAAAATAGAAAGGATCATTTTACAAGGAATAGATTTCTATTTTCTGTTTTTTCAAAGGCATTTGTTGAGAGTTCCTGTTTTTTTTTTTATAGAAAACAAGGAAAAGAGGGTCAATGAGACATGAGCAGACCCTATAATTCCAGCAGGGATGAGGAGGATGATGGCAGCAAATAGGAAGGTAAAGCCCTTCATGAAGTGCAGTGTGGCTGGGTAGAGCGAGTTGAAGACACCACTTCCCACCAGAAAACATAAGCTCTCAACACAGGCGACCGAAGCAAACAGGGCACCTGAAGGAAACAGACTATTACTGTACGTAAATCCTGTTAGGCTCCTCTTCACGGTCTGCCTTTCCAATAAAACAGCACACTGTATAACGAAACCAAATATTCTTAATTCACTAATTCAAATAATACAAAGTGGGCATTACTGAGCTTGCTCCCTTTCCAAAATTGTTGAATACAATCCTCAATTTTTAAATCATTGTCACTGTGAAGGCAAGTTAAACATGTGGAGTATTGCACGCGATCACTGACCTTGTTCTGATGGGTCCACTAACTTTGAAAGCTTTGACCTGAGCACGGGCGTCACAGCCATAAAGAGGAAACACAGACCATAACCTGGTGACAGACAAATGAACATATGCTTACTTGGATGCAAAAGTAATTTTCCAATGGAAGGAATGTATTTATTTAACTTGTCATTAATAGTCATAGTAAATGTGAAGTGAAAATATTTCATGTTTTGCAGTAACAGTCCAAAAATTATTAACATATATATAATAGAATAGAATTGTGTGTATGCATTAAGATGGTGTACTGAGCACTATGAAACTGATTGCTGTAATCCATCCAACATGCAAATTTAAACTTTGAGAATCATGTTAATTATCCCCTTGGGCTATGAACAGAAACATTTGACAGAATCTGGTTCAAATCTGCCATTAAAGCTTTTTTTTTTTTTTTTTTTTTTTTTTTTAAATTGGCTGGTATTTAGGTAGCCACAACACACTCGGCTTGATGACTTAATCTGTCTGTTACTTGCTGAGCAGCACTCACAGCAGCATATTTCTAATAATGTGAGATCATTTTCACCATAAAGGACATAAAAATTGTACATGGAAATTCTGATTTCTGTGCTTAATTTTGGAGTAAGCCTTTTGAGGTCATCTCACATGTGTTGTCCTTTATTGAACGAGAAATATTTTTAACCATCCAAATAAATTGAAGAACTCTCTTTACAAAACTCACTTCAGAGCCTCTCACCTGTGAACATGAGTTGGGTGGTGTCAGCGACAGAGAAGACCACCAGTCCAGCAATATTGGAGGCCAGACTGACCAGGGCCACCCAGGAGTCCTGCAGGCAGCACTGCATGATTTTCAGCCCCAGCAGACTGCTCAGGTAGGCCAGGTTCTGTGCTGCTGATCCATAGCCAATGAGGATCGGTCCCCAGCAGAGCGGGGAGCTTAGCTCATATAACACGTACAGCTCCCTGCTGCCCGAGTGGATGGTCACCACCAGGAAGAAGCACAGCGTATAAAGCCAAAGCTTGCATCTGTGAAATCTTCCACCACCTTCACTGCTACTGCCTCCTGTTGAGTAAAGGTGCCAGACAGCCTTGTGGTGGCGTGTGGTGAAAAGCTTCGCACGTGGGTCTGGCGAGACAGACTCACGGACAAAGAGGGAAGCATACAGAGCCGCAGCCAAGTTGGTGGCCAGGACCAGCCAGAATGGATTGATATACCTATACACAAGCATTAACATTAATCTTTACATTCACCACTTAAGATAACAAAGACTTGATTTGATTGATACTTCTCCAAATACTGTGACTACAACAACACACGTTTCTTACCCCTGTGCACGTCGCCACTGGCCACCAATAATGCTGGCCAGCATGCCAGAAAGACCCAGACAGGCCTCGAGCACCGCGACCCTGAAGGTGCGGGACCTTCTGTTACTGGTATCAGCGATGTACGAGAAGCAGCCAGCAAGGATAGCACTGAAATCACCAGAAAGGCCACTGAGCACTCTGCCCAGCAGGAAGTAGCCCACAGGCAGCTTCAGGTACATCACAATTAGGTAGACCACTGCCTGCAGGGCCAGTCCAAGGTTGGGGAGGATGAGAATGGGCCTGCGACCTGCAAGGTCACTCCACGAGCCCAGCAGAGGCACCACCAACAAGCCAACGGAGAAGCCCCCCAGGTTGATGTACAGGTTCCAGTGGGCTGTGAGGATGTCAACCTCCTGGAAAAAAAATTATTAAAAAAGAAATTCTTCATTCATCCAGACCACATAAAAACAGGCCCAGATCAGGAAACCCCAACAAACGTCATGACATGCCTACACTAGACTGACAGATGAAGGTTTTCAGCTGTCAAGAAAAGTTAGAAAAACTATTTCACAGCTTGTTCACACTCATATCTGAGCTGTGACTGACTTCACTGTTGAGCCCTGAGTAAAGAGAATATAATGTTTTATGAATGAATGCATGAAGACGTTTATCGATGTGTTCATCTGTGCATTTCTGAATGTTTTTGTTGGTAACTTCTCGTGTTCATCCGTGTTTTGGTTAGTATTTGGGCTGATTCTGTCCCCGGTACCTCCTGCAGGGGGTCAGGGGTCACGGAGCTGTTGCTGCAGCCGGACCTCCGGGTGCCGTTGTAGCCGAGGTCCTCGCTGATCCGGTCCCGCAGGTACTGAGTGGACAGGGGGGTCTGCAGGACCAGAGAGAACATGGACAGGAACAACACCGGCTCCACCGACACCGGCACCGGGCACCGGGGCGGCGGTCTCACTGAGACCGCGGCCGCCGCTTCGTCAGAGCCGTCTTTGGCAGCCGGTCGGTCCGACTCCTGGTCCGCCGCCGACGTGACAGCCAGGAGGTCGCCGGGAAGGATCGCGGTGGTGTCGGACTCGTCCATGTCGAACCGGACTCACCGTGAAGCATGAACCGTGTCGTTGTTTCCAACCTTTTTTTATTTATTTATTATTTTATCTTTTATTATTATTTTCAGTCGGAAATCAAACGTGGAGCTCCTCTGGAGCGCCGGGACGAGCTGCGGCTAGCTAGCGCCTCATGCTAACGCTAGCTACATTTAGCTCCGTGTTTTGTTGTGTTAAAGTCGAAACGCTGAGCTCAGCAGGGTGAAGGAGGAGACACACAAAGCTGAAACTCAGCAGCACGAAGGAGGAGACACACAAAGCTGAAACTCAGCAGCAACGTGTGGATGAAGAGGTCAACTACACCGAAGTTCATTTTCGCTTCACCGGCCTTCAACTGCGGCTACAAGTGTCGTTGGTAACTTTTTGTTGAAGCTAAATCTCATCTTGTCCTGCACACACTACCTCTTATTTTACTTGGTCACATGTTTATTTCATTTTAATCACGTTTTTACACGTTCATATTCATACTAGACAGTCATACAAAGCAATTACCATAAAAAAAGAGATAATACTATATGTAATCTCTGAGGGCATATATTATATATTATATATATGTAAATTGTATTTCTCTAAATCTAAATCTATTTCTTTTTCACTGATTCCCTCTTTCGCTGCTGCGAAACTGTAAATTTCCCCACTGTGGGACAAATAAAGGTATATCTTATTTGTCCCTAAGTAGATTATGTGCATATGTAAGGTAACAGTATTATCCATTCTGTCTCTGTGACGTTTCACCGTACAGATTGAAGCACGCTCTGGTTTATCTCAAAGCCAAAACACCCAACAGTTTTTTTATTCTGGATCTATCAGCAGGCTGGAAGGACGAGCTGGTTTGTCTACATTGCAACCGTGAATCCTTTCGCTGGAATTGCACCATTGTTTTTGAGTTAACACCCACACTAGTTATGCACACAGTCTTGAACCCTGCTATCTGTTGAAACTGTTTTTTTTTTTTTTATGGCCTCTTCAAAGCAGAATAACACTATACTTGACACTTTGTTGTTTTTGTAAGACATAATTAAGGGCTGTGTTGTTGGGTGGTGTTGCAGAGGCATGTTTGGTGTTTTTCTATTTCAAATGAGCAAATTCCATCAAGAGCATTGGCTCAAATTAATTTTAAAACCGCCAAATTAGATGTCTCTATAATAAGCCCTTGTTGTTTTGTTTCCTAGTTCTTACAGGTGTAATTCACCAAGCTGAACGGCTTGTTTTTATCGGACTAAAGAGCCGAGAAATGGGCAAGTTCAGAGGTTGAAGTGAAAACAGAAGAGAGAGCTGAGTTGCGCATTTTACGGTATACAGACTGTTAAGTGAAGTAAAATTTTGCAAGTATAATGCTCATGATTATCATAGCAGGCTTTCTGATGATCACCATTTTTTTTTATCCTTTACACCGGATGCATGCAAAGCAGCTGTGCCCTCTTGCTATCAAGATCGAAAAGATATGTTTTTCTGTAAATTATTGCTCTTGGCTGCTTTATCTACACTCTTCTTAACACATGGAGACACACCTTGTACATGCAGGCCCTTGCCCCAAAGTTAATTTTTAATCTTTTTTTGTATATACTAGTATATATGCTGCGATTTACTGTCGTTTAAATAGAAGGGGATATTGCTATTTACGTTTTCTCTTTAACTGTTCAAAATTTTTGGATGTCCATCACACGTTGTGTATCATGACTGCATTTCTTACTTGGCTGTGGAGGTATAGGAATTACATTGTGATAGTCCTGACACCTCTTCTACTTCTGCCTCTGCCACTGATCATCCCAACATCAGTAAGAACATGAATGCATGTGTGGTGGTTTGTTTATTTTTTTTTCTGTTGCAAGAGACATCTGCAGGCTGAAATTGTATTGAGTAAGGATGCGCTCTTTGCGTGCGTTTTGAGTGTAGAGTAGTCACATTATTTCCAATGTCATGTACATTATAGATTCTATTTCTCTCAAACATGTTTCCAGCAGTGTTGGCCAGGATGCCGTGTAAGTAAAACTGTTGGCAGACTGCTGCTTTACTCTTTATGGGTGAAATCAACTAAAGACCTATAAAATTGTTGGTGTTTGAGGAAAATCAGCTTGATAGGAGAAGTCAAATATTTGTTTGCGTCAAATGTCTAAAAAGTGTTTGTCTGTTGTTAAAGAAGAAATGGCATTCCCAGTTCGACTTCAATGCACATTTAGATTTTCGGGGTTTTCACACTGACTCAAATTAATTGATAGATATGTCCCTGTCTTTATCAAAACACAGGACAATATCCAAATATAAACCTGAAGATAAGACTACATTATCATGTCTGATCTCTGACCTTTGGTGCTTTGATGCGCTATCCAGCTCTAAAATGTAGTACAGATAATGCATCATAGTGGTAGGAGATGTTGTTTTAGTGATAGAATATGACATAAAGATTTGATTTTGTGGAGATTTGAAGTTAATGAGGCAGATTTGGGAGACTCTGCTGTTATCGCCTTCGTAATGAAAGGGATTTTAAATTCTTCTTCTGAGGGTTTTCAAAAGAGAATCCAGGGAGGCTGCAGACACAAGTTACTAGAGAAGAAGCCAAACAAATTAAATGTAATTAATGGTGAAGAAGTTAACAACTGCATATTATATATATATATATAGTCACAAGAAATTTGCTGGGGAGTTTTCATTAATGTATCATAGCTGAGAATTAGTATTTGGAACCAAATAAAGAATCTGCTTTCTAAATTGCTAATTCCACATTCAAGTATGCTTGTAAAAAAAATAGAGAGGCATATCAGGCCTTTTAGTTGGACTGCTCCAAATTTATCCAGATTTGAGGCAAATTGAAAGAAGTGGGCTTTGATAATCAAAAAGGACCATAGAAAGCATCCTAGAAGTATATCGATTTGGTTACTCTGTGTCCTTAGCTGTAAAATGTCCCAGAGTGACCCTTTGTTCCCTCTAATCTTGGAGCATGATAAATTGATGTTCAGAGGCACATTTGGTGCAATTAAATGAAAGATCAAAGACCGCAACCTCTGTCCTCTTCAGCTTGTCTCATTGTTTGTCATTTAAACAGATATTCTTTAATCTTAATTCTTTAATTACTGTCTAACATGACAGAAGACAATACAACTGCAAATGCTAAATTAGATGATACTGTAGCTTAAATTTGTGTTACTACGAAATGTTATGCCATTTTTAATAGCTGTCTCCAAATCTGTCAACTGCAAAATGCTGCATTGTCTAGTATAATTATCTAAGTTTTGCCTCCAAAAAAATGACTACAGTTATCTACAGAGAATGGCTAAGCTAGTTCTCCTTTAGGGCTTTATGTCTACTTGGGCAGACATTACCAAGACTAGTGTCAAGGCTATTAGACAAGCCGTCACTATGTATGTGAATAATGTTGGGTAACACAGACCTTATTTGTCATTACAGGAAGCAAAATGTGGCTTTGTGATAATCCTCATGGCACTGTACTGGTGTATGGAGTGTATTCCTCTGGCTGTGACTGCCCTGCTTCCTGTCATTCTGTTCCCCATGATGGGAATCATGGAGTCAGATGAGGTATTTCTACTTATAGACCAGTTACAAATTTGGCCATAGTGGCATTCATTGAACAATGTATTTTTCCTCATTCTTAGAATCAGTTTCACACTCTATCATGAGACTGTTTGTTGTTATTCGCCTTTTTTCCCTCTCAGGTGTGTATCCAGTACCTGAAAGACTCCAACATGCTCTTTTTCGGTGGGCTGCTCGTAGCCATTGCTGTTGAGCACTGGAACCTCCACAGAAGGATTGCCCTTCAAGTGCTGCTTTTAGTTGGGGTGAAGCCATCTCTGTAAGAATATATATACATACACTGCAGCTACAATATGCATTGAAGCATGCTACCATGCTGACAATGCCCTTTCACATGACATTCAAGAAAAAAATGTTTTGATAGGGTTGACTCAAGTGTGAATCAAATCAATTCAAATGTTTTCTTCAACCTTCACCTCCTCATCTAATATAATCACTTGTTTTTGTCCTCCCCAGTTTGATGATTGGTTTCATGATCACCACGGCTTTTTTGTCCATGTGGATCAGCAACACAGCTTCTACAGCCATGATGCTGCCCATCGCAAATGCCGTGCTCCAGCAGCTATGTGACACAGAGGCCAACGCTGAAGAGAGGAACTGTCGTCTGACTGCTGTGAGGGATGGTCAGGAAAACCGGGCATTTGAGCTTGATGACTCCAAAGAAAGCGATGATACGAAGTTTAAAGCCGGTGACAGCAGCGTCAACATGGGTGTGTGTGTGTTGGTCTTTTACTACTTTTCATATTAATATAGCTATAATGATGATAATAATAATAATGTAATAGTTACTTCAAATAGATTATCTAATTAAGGAGAGGAAAATAAAACAGATTAAGTAAGTTCACACAGAAATGTCAAACCAAACTTTTACTGAACTCCTTTAAGAACTTAGTTTTTTAATGAGTTCAACAATTACAGACTATGACAAAGTCTAAGACCAAACAGTACATTTAAGTAACATACTGGACACTTAAACAATTGTGATCATCTTCCCAAGCTCCCAACACTGTTCCTCTGGAGGTTTGTGAGAGGAGTCCAGTGGAGGAGCAGCGAAAACTGAAGAGGGAGGAAAAGTATACAAAGCTGTTAAAAGGCATGAGTCTGAGTGTTTGCTATGCTGCCAGCATTGGAGGGACAGCCACCCTCACTGGAACCACACCCAATGTCATCCTCAAGGGCCAGATTGATGAGTAAGGGTTGCATACACGAAAACAACACAACGCTCTCTACAAAAGCCTAATAAACAAATTGCAATTTTGAAATCAGTTCTGAGGAAACATTTTTAGACTGGACAATTTATTTGTATCTAACACACAATGTGAACTCACAAAAATTTTGTAAATGTGTATTTGCAAAATAGTGTTAGGTTCAGCAGGTGATTGCTCATTTATGTATGTTTGTGTAGGTTGTCAGCCATCCAGTTAATGGCTTTAACTGCAACTGAACGATGTTTCATCTCTCTCTCTGAAACGTTTCTTCAAGTCAGTCATTTCAGAACTGATAAAGCCCTTAGCTTAAGAGCTCAAATGTCTTAAAAAAAAAACTTATTTAACTTGTCGAGTAAGTTGTAAACTTGTTTCTCAACACAGTCCACTTTAATGTTTGATAATTAATTTCTGTTTCTTTCAACATCATTAACAGACTCTTTCCAGAGAATGGAGGTATAATCAACTTTGCAAGTTTTTTTGGCTTCTCATTCCCCAACATGGTGCTGATGCTCGCTCTGTCTTGGTTGTGGCTGCAGTTTATGTTTTTGGGCTTCAAGTAAGTTTCATGGACTGGTGTTATTCTCTATGCTTTTACCTTTACCAACATTTTTTTTACATTGCCAAAAATAGTAATACATTTTCATGGCGTTATTCCAGTTTTAGAGAGTCCTTTGGGTGTGGCACAAAGAAAGATGGCGACTTGGAAGCTTACCGGGTAATCAAAGATGAATACAAAAAGTTGGGCAGGATGAGCTTCGCTGAGAGTTGTGTGTTGGTCATCTTCACGCTGCTGGTTCTTATGTGGTTTACCAGGGAGCCCGGGTTTATACCTGGCTGGGCCACTGTGCTCTTCAACAAAGACAAGTCGTGAGTACAATCATTGTTCCACAAGTTTCCATGACTCCTAAATGAAAAATCTGCAGACATAGATGGAAAAGAGCAAAAGTGGAGTGGGGACATCTGTCCAGCGTTTGTTAATCACTAAATATTTGTCTTCAAAGTCTGCAAAGTATTTGTTGGTGTGTTGTATCTTTGAGCATAGGTCCAGTTTTAGTTGGTTGATTGGAAGCTTGTGAATCAAGATTAAATCAATGTTAAAAAATGTAATGTTAACAAAAGATGTCTTGTGTGCTGTTTGTCAACAGGTATGTCACCGATGGCACTGTGGCCATGTTTATGTCATCACTCCTTTTCTGCATCCCATCCACTTTTCCCAGGTGCCAGTCCAGGCATGGTGGGTCATCTTTTAAGTTGTTATGAATTTGTGCAACAGGGGCACAGACTAACCATGAGTATGTTTGGACAACACAATAGGAAGTGGTCATTTTCTGTTTGCAGAAAGTCTGTCACATGATGACAGTGCACTTTTAGAACAATTTCTGTGCTTCCTATCTGTGTACTACAACACACAAGGATACAATAACCTCAATAGCTTTTACTGTCCCTGACAAGTCCATCTCGCTGATTCAGTGTTTTGTAGTAAATGTCATCCACACTTCTTTCTAAGCTGTAGCCTGATAGCCCCAAGGTCAAGTCTGTGCAATAGCACATGCTGCACTGATCCTTAGACAACTACTTTTGTATCAAGGGTAGTTTTTTTTCTCCCTTGGTAACTTAAGTTAAGCGTGTCCTGCTGCTGCCTTTAACCTACAAGCTCTTTGCTGCTCCTCAAAATGTGAAGTGTTTTGGACACAGAGAAGTGACACCATGATTAACATGCTTTTAGTGTGAGAGGTTTTGTGCAGACTTTGAGGTGCCAAAGTCCATTTCTCACCTTGGAAAAAAGAAAAATGTATTTGAAAGTGAATGACACGAGCTGCAGCGCCACATTTTAAAATTATTTTTCAACAAGTGCTTTTGTAAATCCTGATAGTTTACCACTTTATCAGGCTTCTTTTTATCTTCTAAGGTTTTTCTTTGTAGTCTCGTATCTGTAGTCAATAAAAGCTTTTACACACTTGGGTTAGATAGATAATTATTTATGAGTGTCCTGAACAATAGTTGCTTGCTTTAACAGACGCGCCTGCCGAAGCCCATTCAGCTCTGCTTACTTGGGACGTTGTCCATGAAAAGATGCCTTGGAACATCCTTTTACTTCTGGGTGGAGGTTTTGCATTGGCTCATGGGAGTGAGGTAATGCAGATGATCAAGATTTCATTTTTATAAGTGAAAGCTTTTCTAGAAATGTCTCAGTGCTGACATCTGTTTTCCTCTACTTGGTAAAGAAATCTGGCCTGTCACAGTGGCTGGGAGAAAGTCTGATACCGCTGCAGAACATCCCTCCTTTTGCCATCTCCATTTTGCTGTGTCTGCTGGTCGCCATGTTCACTGAATGTTCCAGCAACACTGCCACCACCACTCTGTTTCTACCGATACTGGCCTCCATGGTGAGACAGCCAAAGTTTTAGTCTCATATACATGCAAGTGCAGAAAAACTGCTTATAGCACCATGTTTCCAATACAATTTCAAGAAATCTTTTCTTTAGGAAGTATAATTAAATAAGAATTACAGATTTCATTGCTTGTAGACATTGCTTTTTGAAGAATTACCACCAGAATTAAAAGCTCTGAGGGTCATTCAATATTCATACCCAATTATCATCCGTATGAATTTGCTTCTAGGCCACTGCCATTAAGATACACCCGCTGTACATCATGTTTCCCTGCACCATTTCTGCTTCGCTGGCTTTTATGCTGCCTGTGGCCACTCCACCCAACGCTGTTGCCTTCTCCTATGGCAACCTTAAAGTTATGGACATGGTAAGACCTTTCAGAAACTAGAAACCATGAAACTGTGTGTGTTGACATACATACAGTGTTTTGGATAAAGGCTACTATCCAATTTTAGATGAGCAGCTTATATTAATCCTTATATCTAATCAGTATTATGTATTTGCATGCACACAATTTTCTGAATATCACCATGGAAACTGAGCTTAGGCAGGCTAAGAAGCAAATACAACATATACATGGTTCAGTAGCTCGAGAAATTGGTATTAATGTGATTAGATTAGTATAAGACCTTTGTGATGTTGCTGACTAAGCACTGGACAAAGGTCCAACTATCATTTTGTTCATGATTTATTTTTCTGGTTGTTGCAGGCTAAGGCTGGATTCATTCTAAACTTTGTGGGAGTCATAACCATCAACATTGCCATTAACACGTGGGGTGTGGCGATCTTCCAGCTGAATACCTTTCCCAGTTGGGCTAATGTCACCAAAACACCTTGAATATTAATTTGTGAAAAGGGAAAAAGGGGAGAGAGAGGAAGAAAAATACCATCTAATCCATCAGGACCAGCAGAAGACTTAGAGGACAGAAGGTCTTCGTGCACTGATGCAGATTAATACAGCTTGCTTTCCTTAGAAACCAATTGGTCATACTGGCTGGAAAAAGCAGAGCACCATTTTCATATGATTTATGTGAAACAAGTTAGTTGGGATAAAGCATCTGTTGCACCGTCAACAAAGCAGAAGTCAGTATTTTTTATATCCAATACAGACATTTTATTTTCCACCTACATAAAATATTATTTAAAAACAATTATTTATGGAAAATAAATTGAATGGAAATGCATTGATATTCTGATTTGTTATTGCCTTTTTAACAAAGAGTGTGCTACTATAATAAACTTAAAGCAATGCAATGAAATGTCATATCTATGTACCTTCTTAAACAATGGATGATCGCGTGTCATTGTCCTCTGGCTGTGGAGATCTGTAGTCTCAGTGAAGGTAGCCTGGAGAGAGAAACATGAACATCCCCAGTTTATGTGGATGCTTAAAGAAAATTATACTTACTTGAAAGCTTGAAAGCTATTGAGGCTAATTTGTTTTTCAATGCAAGAAAACTCATGTTCCAAAAATAAAAAAAAAGGAAAAAGGTAAATATTTGGAATAGAGAAGCTGCCGGTTCAAGGATACACTGTAGTAGAGACAGTTGAATTTAATGATGGGCTCAGATCTAATTCCCAGCTAGAGGATTAGGAACACCGGCTAACCAACTGATTTAAAGAGATCCAAGAGCACAGAAAATCCTTTCAGGGGGTCAGTGTGGGAGGAATGCAAATTATTACAGGTAAGAAATCAATTAGAGAAAACTGACTGAAAATATTTGGTTGAGCTCCTTGGCAGGGGCCTGTATTTCTGCTGTATGTGAAGGTTTGGAACAAAATGGATTTCGAAAATGTGAATCTACAGCGAGGTCAGAGTGTAAGCAGTTTTAAAATCAATGTTTTTGTTCAACCTAGTGACCATACTTCTGCCAAAGACTGAAGAGCTGCATCATAGAAGGGAAAATCTATCTCTCCCTCTCCTGTTAAACCGGTTCTTACAGAAATGGAAATTCGTCACTGTGCGATGGATCTCTGTTATCAAAGGTAAGACGACATCTTTCTGCCGTTTGGCTTACTGGTGTTTACTCTTAAGTATTTTCATGAGGTAAATGCCAAACGAGTCCGGCTTTGGATTTTATGACGTTTTTGTCCATTTGCAACATGAAATCCTACACGGATATTGGCATTGAATCTATTTCTTAAGTTATGCAAGAAGTGGCAAGATTTAAATAAATTCAGTGCACAAGCGTCTGCAATTATCGTACTCATTGGAAAGCTTTGCCATTTGGCTGTACTAGCATTTATGATTAGGGCTTGTGATGGGGCACAAATCAGAGATTAAATAAGTGGTAATCGTGAATCTACCATACTGACAACAGTCATTTGGGGAGACAGCTGCACATTTTATTATCTCATGTCCTTGGGACAGGTAAAATAATTGTGGAATTTATATATTCTTTAACCTGAGCCATGAGGTACTGAGTGATAAATCTCACTGCCGCTCTTTGCCTCAGGCACTGAATGTTTCTCTGAATTTTTTAAAGGACACTCATAAATCATAATGTTTCTGATTGCATGAAATATGAAATCAGATCTACTGCTCATCAACATCAAGAGGATGTTTGAAAAGAAAATAATTAAAACTGTTATCTACTGAAAACCATAAAAATGGACAAATGTGTATTTCCAATTTTCCAACCTTTATTATGTTTAAAGCTTATTTCTTATTGCTTGTGACAATTTTATATCCAATAAAAAGTGTATCTTTGTGTATCCTGTGAAAAGGGGAAGCACACAAAGCTTAGTCACAACAATCCATCAACATATCACTGAAGCGCAACAGCACAGCAGTTTGACACAGTTTCAAAGCTGCTCTGTGAGGCTGCACTGAGACAGTGTTAACATGTGAGCAGATTTAAACTTTTTAGCATACTAACATTTGAAATTTAGTTGGTGCAGCTGAATCTTAAAAAAAGATCAACCAGCGAACCTCTATTCCTGGAAGACTATCAACATTTGCAGCTCCACATTATCAACTATCTGTCACTACAACAGATAAAAAAAAAATAAATAAATAAAAGTGACATATACGTCACTTTTGTTGGCCACATCTCTGTCAGCGATTTAACAGCAGGTGTTTTCCTTCAATCTAGTAATTCTAGATTGATTCTATTGAAGTCCCAAGATGAAAAGTCCAAGTCACCCCATAGATGAGTCACCATGAAATTCCTCCCTTATGACACATCGTAGATTTACATGATAAACTTAATGGTATGTGTGACCTATTAATGTGATTACACCCTCAACTGACAGCTGTAGTTGTTAAATTGGCTATATATGCATGCGACTGTTGTGCAAGGCCAGAATTTCAAAAAATTACAAATAGGTATGTCAGTGTGGAGTGTTAAAACTTCAGCGTATACGTAACAGACCATAAGTGATCGAAGGGGAAAAGAGAAACACAGCTTCAGCTTCAGTGCCTCTGAATCAATAACAAGTTCAAGTCCTGCAAAACATGATATTGCAACTGAGAACACTTGCACACTGAGAAATTATTTTCCAGAAAACAATGTGACTTTTACAAAGGAGCCATGTGGAATCTCTTCCCTCAACTCTATCTGTAGCAGAAAGAGCCTTCGGCAGTAGCTTTGCTCTGCAGGAGCTTTGGACTGTAACTCAAGAGTTTATCCAATCTGTAATTAATCCTCCATCTCTCTGTCATTCTGCCTCACCCTTTCGCTGAGGACAGGGTTTGTTTAAGGTATAGCTACGAGCTAAGGGCACTGATGTTTTTCTGGTTCACTGGGAGGATAGGATAGGAATCTACCTGTATTGACATACCTCTACTCCCGCTCCCACTCTCATTTATGTCCTTTATTTCTCCACTTTACTTTGAGACTTATGCTTTCACTGTTCTGCTGAGGTTTCACAGAAGAATGCAAGTTGGATTTACCCAGGGGAAAAAAAAAAAATCTTGGAGAGGCCCCCATGGAACATCCTCAGATGTACGCAGGAACATATGGTTTTAAAATCAGTTAAACATCAGAGACCCCAGACCGCAACATGGTGGCCGTGTTTGTTAGCTGTGACATTAATTCTCACTGGCAAACTGAAACCTCCGAACTGACTGCTTCTGTTTACCAGAGTAGCCTCTGCTTTATGGTGCACGTGTCCTTGCATGCTCCAAAACCTTAAAACATCCTCTGTGTTTACTTGTGCACTTTGAATGTTATGTGCAGCGGTTGAGCAGAACTGGATTATATCTAAGACGCCCCTTTGCCATGAGCAAGCTCAGAAAGCAGGGCACGGTGCCTGCTCCCACTTTGCCACTGGCTGTGATCAGTAGTGTATCTTATATCCCATTCACACAAGTAGCTATTCAGACAGGCAAAGAAAGACGGCTAGAGAGAGAGGAAGAGAGAGCTGCCAGCTGCCAATGACTACACCAGTAGATCTTTTGGAACCTGTTGCAGCAGGTTTTTCTTTTTGTATATCTTATTGCTGGGCTAGCCTGGACAAATGCCAGATACACCTCAAACACGCACACGCACAACATGAGGATGATATTCCAGGCTGCCAAAATCTGAAACCAGCCCATCATCCATTTCCGCACATATTTAGACAGTCAATCTAATTCAAGTGCCTCACTGTCAGGAGTTGCATGGATCCATCATTGAGAGTAAAGGATGTGGACCAAGGCTAGAGGTCCGACTGAGTGTATCTGACTGAAGCTACGAATCCACACAGGAGAGAGAAGACAGGTCTATATCAAAGGCTAGGTGAGTCCTTTTGAGACAGCTCACATTTTTTCACTCTACATGTTTATCACAGGTTTATACATTGGCTACAACACGCACTGCGGCCCTTGAGTGTGTCGCTGTAGCTACTCTTTTGGCACTGCAGCAGCTGTGGGGTGCTGATTACCTGGCAGCAGCCTTGAGTTGCAGCTTTGTCATGCTACGGCTGGTAAATAACCCTGACAGTTATGCTTGGGGTGATAACTGCTAAGTTGATCACTGATCGCCGAGAAAAGACTTTTGTTTAAATACTTGAAACATCTCTATTCCAAGATGACAAAGTGATGGTAATCTTGCTTTCTTTGTTTGTGCTTTCTTTTTAGTTCCAATAATTTCGCTTGAATTGGTCCTTCTGTAAAATATATCTTCCAATTACAACGTAAAGTGGTCTCTGGAGATCTCACAACTCAAAAGTTCATTCATAACATCCAAAATAATCTGAAACTCTAAATTTTAAAGTTGAATTTCCCTGAAGGCAATATTAAGTTATGGTACAATATTTATGTTTATATTACAGGAAAAAGAGATAATTCCAATAGATTACTGCCTGGTATATAACTAGACTGCTCTTCAGAAAAACCTTTTTATGTATTTATTTAATGTTTAACACTTTGGATATTTTAACAAACAACAGTTATGTATCTTCATAAAACATGAACTGGGACTTAGTATGTCAGGTCCATTTCAGCCCATTTGGATATCTTGGATCCACTGAGATGAGCCAGTCAGTGGTGATGACGCCTTGACAATCTGTTAGTTGAGGCACTTTTTCTAAGAGATTGTAAAAAGTAAATGTAAAGGCATTTTTCAAAACATAACTCAAACAAAATAAGCGTGCCCGTAAAGTGCACAGAGATGTCATGGGGATTGCCTTTAAAATGATTCCTTAATCAAACAGCTTGTCTTTACAGCTTCCAAGTACATGCACAGATTTAATGTGTAACATGATTGAACTGGATTCAAATAGATAACAAATACATATCCATGATTGAAACAAATACATCAATGTTTTTACGCAATGTTGCCCAACATCTCTACATCAGACGTTTTCCTGGATTGAAGACAGTTTGAAAAATGAGATGACACCACCAGCGTGCTTACATAACATTATCCAAGTTACCAAAGAAACAAAGATTCAACTATCCCGTTGAATTAAGACAATAGCAGATGTATGAAGAAGGAGACACTAATTTAGAAGAAGAGCTGTAGTGATAAATAGAGAGCTAATGCACATAATTGAAAACAAAAGTCTATATGTGATTTATGCTCAGATGCAGCAAAGTAACTATTAAGTTTAACTTTGCTTGTGAGCAGGAGTTACTTTAAATTCAATGACATCTAAACAATGTGAATAATTTTGCTGGGTGTGGCTGTCATAGTTTGTATTTTTAAACCGGTAGCTTGTCCCCGGCACATAAGTCACATGGAAACACATGTCACAATAATCATACTCATACCTACTGATTTAAACACGTATATCATACTAGCCAGTCAGGCCATACTGTGGCTGATGTTCGCACTGTCTTGCCTGTGTGTGCTCTCCTTTGTGATTTGTCATTGTTTCCTTGTCCACCTTTGGCCCTGTGTGATTTGCATATCATGATTTTGTCACGTTACTGGTTAAAATGAGGAGACTTTGCAATGTGACATCTGAAGGGTGGTAGCCTTTACGTAATGAGTTGGATAAATCAAAATTCTTTTATCTTCTTTATAATATGCAGAATTGAAAAGAATGCAGAATTTTCCTGTTGAGTCTGACCAATAATTTCTGGTTTGTATTAAAAAAAAAAAAATCGATTTACTTTCTCAATGGTCATAGTTCTAGTTGGGAAGTTCTAATGCAGTGGACAAAATATATATGAATATATTTATTTTGCATGTTTAGAAAACGTGTGTTCAAGGATTTTTGAAAGTCCCCTCAGAACTGCATCACCTTTTGTTAAAATTACTAAATTTTGCATTTGAAAATTAAATGTATGAATTATCAGCAAGTTAAATAAAGAATATAACTCTGATTCATACATTATTCATTACACTATTTTGTAGTTTTTGTATTTACAAGTTATCAGGAGAAGACAGCTGGACATTTAATCCATGTAAGGTATTTTAGTATTGAATCTTGCCCAATATTAGTCTATATATAGGCCCAATTTAATAATCATGTCCTAAAGATACCGCCTTGGCTTGTCCTCATATTATCTGCTATCAGTAACAACAATAATTGAATGATATAACACTGAAACACTGATTTTCTAAGATCTGCCAGTTACTCCTATCAAAGCTACTAATCTGTTATTTTAGATCAGAATATTGGGAAAGAAACAGAGTAATATGTGCAGTGAATACCAATATAACAAATTTAGTTTTGGATCAGGTTTTGGTCAATTGAGCAAGGACATAATATTTAATTTCCAGGCGTAGATTAGAATAAAAGGGAAAATACCTTCAGAACAGGAATAGGTTTGTCAAGAATATCAGTTCACAGCTCATTTTAATGGACAGATGATATTTATGACTGCAGGGCTACACACACACACACACACGGACTTATCACCATTGCTGAAGTTTTCTTTTCTTACTGTAAGTGCATTTGTTCTGCCTGGTGGCAGCGTGTCTGTCAAGCCTAGGAGAGGATTCATTGCCACAGTGATGAAAAGTCAATCTCCTAACTTTCACCTTGTCACTTTAGCCTCTTTTTGCTATGAATGGAAAGAGCCACGATTGCTACTTTTCTCTCCATCACACCCACTCAAAAACACATTACGGGAGTGGTCGAGCCTACTTTGTCAGCATTATTTGGCTTTATGTGACCTAACAGCCACGGTTTGTTGGTATTTTTAATGAGCTTGGCTTATGTTGGGGTTGAAGTTACCATTACTGGAACACGGGCCACGTGTCTCCCACATCTGCTGGGATCAGATAACACTGCTTCCCCTGCTCCATCGACAACCACTAATGTCAAACCCTGATGTTTCATGAAGTGCTAGTGAAGATGAACTCAACGTCTCCTGTGTGTGCACTGACACTATCAGACGAATGGTCACTCAAAGCTTCAGTGAACAAGACTACTTTGTCTTAATGCTTACCATACTTCAAATGTTTCCTGTTATGTGCCATAACTTCAAAAATAGAATATGGAGAGTAAAGAGCAGCGTTATCAATCATTTTATCTCTCTCACCTAGCGCCACAATTTTAAAGAATAGTTTAAATAAACTTTAAAATATGGGAAGTGCAAAAAAATGTCACATCAAACTATTGTCAAACAGCTTTCCATTGGCTTTGCTTTGAATAACACATCATTTTAAGGCAAATTATACAGAGCCATGTTTGGTCGCTCAGAAAAGATGTAAAATATCTGAACCTGTTTTCGTCGTCTCACAGGAGGAGACCTTTGAGCAGGATGTCAGACTCCTCCACGTTTTCCTCCAGCAGCAGCAAGCCTCCAACATCAATCCCTCACGCCAACCTGCACACCTCCGAGTCCTGTGAGAACTCCTGTCAGCAGATGACAGAATCACAGGTACCAAGCTGCCTCAGGCTTTTCTGTTTGAAGGACCAGTGTGCATCATTTAGCGTAAAAAACAAAACAAAACAAAACAAACAAAACTTTCGTTTTGTTTTGGTAAATGTTATCTGCTCCTCCGTTCTCTTCCCTATCGGGTAAATATGACTGTGATTATGCTATCCAAAGCTAACAAAATCTCCCTACTGACTTCTGTGAAGTTAACCAATTAACATGCACTATTTTATGTGTTCAATTTGTACAGTAAAGTTAGTTTTCATGATCCAAGAGCTTTTTCATTCCACATGCTTCAACCAGCAGGAGACCAACACCTTCAGCCTGAGAACTCCACCTGTGACCAGGAGACCTGGCACAGCCGGGGCCATCAGTTCAGGGTCAGGATTAGCACCGGGACGAGGTCCCGCTGACTCGGACCATTTTCACCTTTACTGTCGAGACTTCAGTGATGGAGCAGTGATGGCCGCAGGGTGTCTCCAACAGAGCTCTGCTTCCTTCAGCTGTCTGGAAGAGGGGTTCAGCCCGGACACTTGTTCATACAGCTCCAACAGTGATGTAACACCACCCTGGGACCAATACAACGGCAACAACCAGGTTTCCACTCTCATATTACCCTCGTTTACTCATGTTGTCCTCTTACTGTTCGTGAAGACTGCAATCCAAAACATCAGATAATTCTGAAAGTGATTTAACTGGTCTATTCGGGAAAAGCGGAGTAGATGACTGTGAATGTGTTTAAGGTGCACAACACTTGCCATACAGACACACAAACCGATCTGCCTTTCTCTGATATTTGTAGAGTTTGTGCCCAGAGCCTCCAGCCGCTCCAGTGGAGGCCTCCTGCTTCTTGTCTCAGAGCAACTTGTCCTACTGCTCGTCGAGCCCTCTGCAGCAGGTGGGAGGGACACACACACAGATTCTGGGTGACCACATTCCTGTATAAGCTCAACCATGACGTGTGATTGTTCTCTGAAGGTTTCTTCAAGACTGTACCCGAAGAACGACCAGTCCAACGGCTCAAGATATTCTCTTAAAATCTCTCAACAACACCAGGAGGGCACCTCACAGCCCATCTTCCCCAAGCCGATTTATTCATACAGGTAGCACTGCAGCACACAGATCTTTTTTTTTTTTTTGCTGATATTGACAAAAATATGGCAGTTCCGGTGATTAAGCGTTTGGTGGCTGAAATTGAAGTGCCACTGTATCTCTGTTCATCGCTGCAGTATCTTGATCTTCATGGCTCTGAAGAGCAGTAAAACAGGAAGTCTGCCAGTCAGTGAGATCTACAGCTTCATGACTGAACACTTCCCATATTTCAAGGTACCAGAATATTTGCTTTCACAATCACACACAGTGAGTTTGGCAGAATAAAGAACATCAGACTCGTCAGAAGCACAAGCAGAGAAAAATGTGTTGATGTTGGGAGCGAACAAAAGCTCAACAGTGCTAGAAGTATATTAGGTGAGGGGGGCTATGGTCATTAAAACTAGAGCTCCCTGATCAGATAACCAGAACTGTAAACGTTTCATTTTCTGAAGATGGTAAATGAAAACACGTTTAAGTAACACGCTACATAAAGTCACACCCCTGTGATTTAATATTGATGAAGCATGAAGCTGCAGGGCTAAACCTCTCTTTGACCCCTTTGTCATCCTGAATACTTGATTCCAGATATCTACACATCAAATAGGTTCACCTATGGAAAGAGCTCAAAGAGCTGCTGCCATTGATATTCAAGAATGTGCTGCCTGTCAAATTAAACACAGGCTGCAGGGCCAGAAGAGATATGAGCCAGATAATAAAATGATACTCAAAGGAAAGCTGGGTATAGTTGGGAGTTCAGCTTAATTCAGTGGGCACTTGCTATGGCATGTAGATATGAAATATTAAAGGTTGCAGTCAAAAGGAAAGTATGTTATGGGTTAATGATCCTCTATAGAGACTAGTGTCCTTAGTTCTGAAGAACTAAACCTCCCCTCTTTGCTTCCAGACGGCCCCTGATGGGTGGAAGAACTCAGTGCGTCACAACCTCTCCCTGAACAAGTGCTTCGAGAAGGTGGAGAACAAGAATGGAAATTCGTCCCGTAAAGGCTGTCTCTGGGCACTCAATCCAGCCAAGGTGGAGAAGATGCAGGAGGAACTGCACAAGTGGCGTCGCAAAGACCCCATGACTGTTCGCAGGAGCATGGCGAGGCCGGGTAGGTACCCTGAACACACTGAAAAAGACCACCACTGCAGCGCGATAAAATACCGGTTGTCATTAGATCGATTTCAATTTCAGTGATTTCATATGATTCCAGTATTATTGGATTCAAGCCTTATTTGATGCACTCTCTTTCTACAGAGGACCTTGATCGTTTGATAGGAGACAGACCAGACAAGCTCAGATCTTTTCCACCTTACACAAGCTCAGCCCTCCCATCCAGAGTTGCCCCCGTCTACAGCAACACCTCATCATCCTGCAACCCGTTCCTACTTCGAACACCCTGCCAACCCATTCAGCGGCCGCAGTATAGCCATATTCAGCCTCAGCAACCTTGCTACATGGCCGTAGCTCACCCCAGCAATTCTTTCACACTGTCCCCGCTCTGTGGACAGCAGCCTGCAACTGGCTTCCCATCAGGTGGCCTGAACTCCCCCACAGCAGGGAAGATGCCACCAGTTTATGATTCTGCCCTGCAGGCTCAGCACAGTGTTTGCCCCAGGAGCATGCAGGACTTTCTGCTGGATGGGGATGCCAGTTATGACATCGACACGCTCAGCCCCAGTCTGACAGACCTGCAGCTTCAAGGTATGACAAAGCCAGACAAGCAATCACTGGCTGTTAAAAGAAGTCAGATTGTATTGATTTCTAAGCAAAAAGGGTCCCTGTAGTACTTCTCACTTGATTTCTTACCTTGTTGTTTTCGAAAATTGAGTTCAGGTCTTCGTCTCTAGTTTGAAGTTGGTGTTCATTTTCTTTTAAATTATGGCCCCATTTACAGCCCATAAAGGAGGGTATACTTTAAGGTGTGGCTCACCTGGCACTGACATACTCCAAATATGATTCCTACTGGTTAAAAAAAACAAAAACAAAAAAAAAAACAAGATGGATGATGGTCACATCGCAAACTGGAAGCCTGGAGTGATGGCACAGTGGGTTGACACTGAGTACAGACTCTCCTCTCTCTCCTGCACTCATTGCCAGCCTACCTCCAGTTACCACTGATGTTTTACAGACATGGTCATGTCATGACCAAATCAGCTTTCCAGATAAAAACTGATATCATCTGATCAGTGGTCCTTTAACATCCGTGGTTTCTTCTGACTGTCTGGAAGAGAGGTTTGTCTCAATGTTCTGTCGTTCTGCTGTTCATGAGCTGGCACACTGTTTTACTGCTGTTTGCCACGTGTGCCAGGCCCGGGGTTGTTGACTTGCCTACCTGATTCCTGTCACTACATGCTTGATTATGATTCTGCCTGCTATCTCTTTGTACATTTGCCTATGTGGCTTATTCGCCTTGTTTTGCACATTCCAATAAACCCCAATAGATCCTTTACAGCATGTGCCATTACGGACATGTTGTTCTTTTTTTTTTTTTTATTTCTCAGAATATTAATTCTTATTTTGCCAATATGTAGCGATAAAACTGACAAGAAAATGATTTGAAAATGGAGCTTATCCTCATCGCTTTTTTGAGACTAAAACAAATCTTTGCTGAAGGAGTTTAGATGTTCTATCTTTAAACGATGAACTCATCGAACGATCCAAAGTTCACCTGCGGTTTCCTCTTCGCTTTTAGGCAACATGTGGGAGGTGTTGAGGAAGGACAGCCTGGTGTCAGATCCACAAGTTACCACAGCAGCACTGTCCACTTCCTCTACCCTGCAGTACTCCCATGTCCAGACCAGCTGTCTGCACGACACACATCCTGTCAGTCAGATGTCAGATGTGACTGCTGTAGGTCGATGTAAAGAGGAGGATGTGGACGAGGACCCAGGCAGCAGACCGCACTGTTTCAACGGACTGCATCCGGTTTATTCAGGGAAGGAGAGCTTGGCTGCATACCTGACCTCCTGTACCACAGCCATCTCCTTGGTATAAAGACCCGGCAGGTGATCACACTTCCCCGACCGTTAAGGTACTATATTAACCTTAATGGCAAATATCGTAGCAGCTAACTGCTACCCACTGTGTGACAAAGTTTCTGCAGGAAACATCTATTACTTTCACCTTCTGTCCCCATTGAACCATTCTTCATTGAAAATGTTATTGTTAAATTTGTTTGTGAGTGTAGCTATTTATTTTTTCTTTTTTAAAACTGTATTGTCATAGTTAAAAAAAAAAAAAGTGTTTTATTTAGTAATTTGTAACTCAATTTTCCTACCCCATTAAAGTTGAATTAGTTAATGACTCATCACTTTCTTGATGCATTAACATATTTCACAGACATTTATTTGGATTAACTCCCTCAGTCAGTTAATTTCAGGTATTAAGTTCCATTTTAACGTAGCAAAGCAAAAAAAAAACCAAAACAAAACAAAACAAAAATGTACGTAAAATATTTAACATCCTCACCATGAATTTACATCAAACACTGCCTAAAATTAGACTAAGAGATTATATTATAATCTTGATGACATTGTATAAAAATCATTATTATATGTCATTTATAAAAAAGCGTGGTCACAGCAGCAGTGCAGTAACAGTGTTGTCACAGAAGATGGCAGCAATCACGTTGTGTGCCCTTTTTTCCTGATACAATAGTTGGATCTAGTTAACATTAACAGTCTCTGTTGTACCAATATGGAAATAAACGGATCAACAAGTGTAGTTTTCAATTGAGGATGAACCTCTTTACGTCCTCTTCAGCACAAATATATTTCACACTCAAAGGCTGCGAATCCAAATGCATAACTAATCCAACTAATCTGTGAGAAAGATCAAATCTAATATCACAATCTTTATATATTCATAGATTAAGATTCTTTCAGTGAAGGAGAGTTACTACAGATTTAAAAAATGTTGTAGCTCAACAATATCAGATGGAAAGTTTTTTTGTTTCACATTTGGAGGGGATCTTCAGTCAGTGCCCTTATGGCCAGAAGCATATTCACACTGTGGCGTTTATTTCCTTCATTTACATATATTTCATGTTGAGCGGATGAGATGGTGATGGAATCAATTTATACTTACTCTTTGTATATTCATATATTTATAATAATACATTTATAATCATCAGGTTTTTTACCATATGGTTTCAATTTCTCATGCAGTGCAATCTTTCATCTTTTGTGGAAGAAAGAAAAAGAGAAAAATCCCAAAACAAACAAACAAACAGACAAACAGACAACCCCCCCCCCCCCCCCCAAAAAAAAAAGACAGTGTGTCAAATTTTCGAAAAAATCCCATATTTATTGCATTATTGCAGTGACGGAATTCAGCTGTCAAAATGACGTACTTTTTAATTTTATACTTAAAACATTTATCATAAAGTATACACAGTGTTCAGTACTACAGAGAACATACTGGATATCAAAATTGGTATCTGACCTTTGACTTTTGGCTAATGTATGTTTTCTGACACTTCAAAATGGCTACTTCTTTAAAAAATACTCCTGATGTAGCAGTACTATGAACATGAAAACATAAAACAAATGACACATTCACGTAGACAACGTGCACACGTCTGTCATTCAGTTAGACAGTGACAGACCGCGGGGAGAGGCCTGAATCAATCTGATGTGTGCTTCTACAAATTCAAGAACCTCCAGGGATTTAAATGCAATGGGATTCCTATACAAACTATATAAATATTCATCTGAAAAGGATTCGTTATTATGAACGGGTAGCTTCATCTCTCTCTTTGTTTCCTGGTGTGCTTCAAGACAAACAAGTCTCGTATTCCTCTTCAAATCAATGACAAGCACACAAAAAGTAAATGAACCGATGTGTTCCTGATGATCAACTGGGAACCAGATAAACAAACTGAAATCAACAGTATGTACGGACACTGCATGTGTTTGCTGCCCACACACACACACACACACACACACACACGCTGATGCAGACTGATCAAACTGGCAGAATTCAATGTTCCTGTAAAAGAGGCAGAGGGAGAAATCTGACTGTTCAGGCAGATGAATACCTGAATGGAAATAAATGTTAACAGGTGACAGATAAGAGGATTTACTGATTTGTCCATCAGTCCAGCCATTTCTGGTCCTGAAGTGGTACCTGGATCATGGAGAATGTCTAGAAAAAGAAGGAGTTGAGGGGGTCGAGGGGCGTAGGTCCTTCCTATGGACCCCCACTGTAGGAATAATCTGCCTTGTTGTGCATCACCAGCTTGTTGTCCACAAAGTAGAAGCTGTCAGACTGCGTCTCGTAAGGATGCAGGATCATCTCGCGCACTGAGAGACAGGAAACACACAACACTCAGGACTGTCTAGCATCAGCTCCCGGCAGATATCTTGTAAAACATCTGTGTTTGTGTCTGCCTCTTGTGTGTGCACTTGTGTCTCTATGTGACAGCTGTGACACTCACTGATTTCCTCAGACAGTGCGGGAAACTCGTAGATGTGCTCGCAGGTGTTCTTGCTGCTCGGCATGCAGAAACCGAACTCGAAGTCAAAACTCTTGAGCAGCTGATCGCGGAAGTAGTGTCTCTCGATCATGCGGAAGTTGTTGATGGGGGTGTCACCCACTGTGAACTCCACCCTGCAGAGACACGGCGAGAAGTTAAAAAAAGCCTGGGAACACTAAAACATCGGTTCAACAGTTAAGGCTGTAAAGATATTTAAATATTTAAAGATATTTTGGTCAGTTCTGTCTTCCGTCTTCACTCCACCTTGACAATCTATTTGTTTTTTGGAGGCTTTTCTCTGAGCAAAGCATTTCAGGAACCCCATATAAATCTTGATGGAGACTTGATTCAGACTTGTGGCCACAAAAAAAAAAAAGTAGAAATGCTCTTTTGAACTCAGACTAAACAAGTGAAGCAAAACCATGTTTGTACGCCTGTAACTTTGAATCAGTATTTCTTACGTTCGTTCTTCATACCCTGTGATTTGGTCAGATTGTCTTCGCTATGCAAACCACAGCAGCAGGTGACGTCGCAGTTAGCATCCTGCTCTTACTTTGGCTTCAGAAAGATAACTTGACAGTCTAATGTTTGCATCTGCACTTTTTTTTGGAGGTCATGGGACAAATGTGCAGGGCGTAAGCAGCGTTAACGGTCTGCTGGATTTAAACGCTGAATTTTTCACCACACATGTATTTTATCTTCAGAAAGGTTTTCCGCCTAAGGAATGAGTAAGTAGTTCTGTGTGAGTCATGGCTAAAGTTGAACCGTTATCTATACAGCTGACCCATGGCGGGTCGACCGGTGAGGGCAGAGGACGCACAGAGACAAACAGCCATCCCCACCTCCAGGCGACTAACGTTTGCATGTCTCTAAGCAGTTTTTTGGAGGAAGCTGACGCTCCCAGAGACTTAAATCGAATGAGGTAGTGGATAACTATCAGCTTTGTTTTTAATTTGAACAAGTCTGAAAATAAGCATAAAAATACCATCTCAATTGGTTGCCAGGAGCAACCATCACTACTTTTTTTTCTTCCAGTGGAAAAAAAACAACACAAAGTCTGTATAATAACAAAGCGCGCATACACATTGTATCAAACACGCATGGAGCTTTTTCACTGAGCCTGGATTGGCTTGATGAGTCAGTAGTTGGCCACAGTAGGAGTCTGATGATGATGATGACTATTCATGTACACTGCCCAACTAGCTGGTGCCTTACTCAGCAGGTGGGCTGCTTTGTATGTTCACGCTCATGGAGCTCCTACATGAAGTGGGCGTCTTCTGCACCAAGAGGGTGCTTCACAGTCTCAGGACATGTGTCTCTCTCTCACGCACGCTTTGATTCTTATTTGGAGGGAGCATGTACACGCTGAGCTTCAACTTACGTGGCTCCAACCTGCCGCAACTGCAGGAAGGCTGGCGTGAACTGGTATCGGACAAAACGGCCGGCGTTGGGGTCGCAGTGCTTTTTACCTCCCGCTAAAGAAGACAAAGAGAGAAAAGAAGAGCACAGCCAGGGCTTTGAAAATCCAAATTTTTCGACTCATTACTAAGCAGGCTAGAAGAGTTTGGGTGATAAATTTGACATTTCTACACCTATGAAGTCTCAGAGGTTTGGAGCTGACCTGGTGTTGGAGGTTTAGTAATCTCAAACAGGACTGTCCCAGTTTCCATGTCACGGATCTTAAACCTGGTGAAGTCGATCATGTGGACATTTTCTTCTGGAGAACAAAGATAATCTAAAACAAGACAGAAACGAGACCTTAGACCTCATTCCTCTGTCAGCCTCTGTCAGGACACAGTACAGTCTGTTTTACAGCCTAATACTTCCCACATGTCCTTCTTTGGAGTCTCACCACAGTTTCCTCACAATAACTGGGTGGCTGATTCTCACAGGGAAGCTATTTGTCACACACGCCAGAGTTTTCTGTGCAATGAGGTGAAATGAAATCGAGGATAACAGAAAAGCCTCTGAGCTAATTAAGAAAAGCCATGAAAGCACCTGGGGTCACACACTGCTGTTGGACCCGTTGTAATGGACACAAAACAAACAAACAGTTATCCCTTTTTTCTTATCTCAGTCAAACATATCAGTCACTCGTTGTTTCCTAAGAGGTAACCTTCACATTACACAGCACTTTTTGAAACACGAGTGGTCGACATGAAAAAACAAAACAAGACAAAGAAACATTTAGAAAAAAGCAAATGAATAAACCTCAGGCTGAACAACACAGCATGATCCTTCTGCGAGTCGGAGAGACATATCAATGTACGCACATGTGAACATTCATTCAAAGAAAATTACATTTAATGGCGGTGGTGGAATATTGCAGATCATTTATGGGGCTGTTGGTTATACTTAAAATATCCACACATAAAATAATAGAATTTCATCTCAGCGCAAAAAAACCATTTTGCATTTTCTTTATGGCTTCAGTGAGTTTGACCGTTCGAGTGTCTGTGAAGCTGAATATTTATGAGCACTTTTTGTCGCTTTTATAGTACAATCCTTTTGTGCTCCAAACGGGGAAATGAGTTTTTGCAGCCTCTGCTGGTAAGCACACCAGTTCACATACACCACACAAATATGTACATATATAAATACATAGTTACACACAGGACAAATACATTTCTCCAGCATACTTTACTAATATTGAACAGCAGGATTTTCAAGTCTAGTGAACACAAGCACAAGCTCAGGGGAAGACAGAAACTATGTATCCTGAGTAGGGTGACAGATTTGGCCATACTGGTGGTGTGTGTGTGTGTGTGTGTGTGTGTGTGCATGTACATGTGCATGTGTAAGCATGTGTGAGACACTTCCCTCCCAATGGGGCAGGATTAGACCTAAGAGGCTTATTGTGTTTTACCATCACATGGACCAACTGGTTGGGAAACACACACTTACACCCACACACTCTCACAACACACACGCACACACACACACACACACCTACTATCTCATTAGGGTTAGGGTGAGGGCAGTTATTATTGGAAATCTATGTTGCATAAGCCTTGCAGGGTCTTTCTTACTTTACTTTCTCTCTGACACTGACTTAAGTATCAAGTCAATCACATGAAGATGTTTATCTATTTGTACATATGCTTATGGTCACACACACACACACACACACACACACACACACACACACACACACACGTAGTGTCATTCACTACTATTTTGAGGGTTAGGGAGCAGATGGCCCACACAGGCTTAAGCCACCTGCTTGAAGTTATTTATAGACCTTTTCATAAAGTACAGAGCCCTATACCTGACACCGATGTGAAATCTCCCTGTTGTGAAAAAAGCATTATTTAAAAGATGCTACTTAACATGGTCGGTAAACTGAAAATCACAGCTGCTGAAATCTGCAACCTCCTAGCATCGACACTACAGTAAACATGACAGGGCCTTGTTGTACAGCTGTGAAACTCACTTACAGAGAACGCTGTACGACTAACTGGATCATTTAAATTCAATATGTTACGGAAGTGTTCAAATCAGACTGTGTTATTGTCAAAGGGTGAGGCTGTCATCTTTTAGGGTTTGTCTGTGCTGCACCATTACAACCAGATGTTGTATTTATATCGAGCTGAATTAGAGCATAAGATCACAAAGTGCTTTCCAATAAAAAAATAAAGCAACTGACAACCTCAACTCTAGGCCAAAAACAGAATTATTTAATGACCTTTTATATCATAGTAATTTACGTCTTGATGGCAGCTGACAAACTGAAAAAACTCTTTTACTCAACTTATTCACATTAAATGTCTCACCCACAGACACATGCACACAAACACACCCAACATAACTTGACAAGGAGGATGATTATATTTGAAATGGCATGTTAAGAGCTAATGGACCAATTAGCAATAATTACAATAACAAGTAGAGCAGCACTATATTTAAATGCCGTTTGGAGAGAAGTTGCAAGTATGCATGCATGCGTGCAATGGATGCAAATAGGCACAGATGCAGCTCTTGGATCTTTCTGCAAAGGCATGGAAGAGTACACAAGGCTTTCCCATGGTGATTGGCTCATAATAACACACTGTAGATGTGAATTGAGGGTTTCCATGGTGAACATCTCAAGAATGGTCAAGCAATTTACATGTAAAGCTGCTCTGGCATAAAAATACCAAGTTGGCTTGTGCTGCCTTCCAAACTGCAGTAAGAAGGTTAGAGAGCTGCTGTTTGATGCACTGCCCTCTAGTGCAAGTTGATTTGATGTGAAGTGCTTATCTGCTCTGAGAATATTACTATAAGCTCACTGTTAGTCTGGGAGAAAAAACATTTGCATACTATTTGTAGCAGTAAAAGCACACCGTGTGGCCTGAATATAACCAGCGCACTGAGTTAGTTTGAAATGACCACACGCATCCAAATCCTGTGCAACTGTGCAAAGCGGCTCTTTTCATTTGACAGATTTAACACCACATGTCTGTTCTCCTCCAGCCGAAAATATCAGCGTGATGTGAACTTTACGGCTTCTACTTCATATGACAGTGAATTAGCAATATAAAACTCTCAATATGTTTCGTTTAATACCAGCTAGTTGATGTAATTACATGTATAATACCACTGCGAGTGTGAACTGAGCCCCGCTAATCCTGCTACGCTAATGAATACCAGCACCATAAACCTTTTGTGTGGTCATTGAACTCAAATCATATTGTAATACGATGCTGTCGCCATGTTGGTCGTTTTAAAGCCAGAAGAAATCATATTAGACAGTTCTGCCCTGAATTCACTCCTTCAGCCCCAAGGATTCAGATGATTCAGTATTTTTCAATACACTAGTTCAGGGCAACTTAGAAATGCACAAAAGCAACACTGACCCCCTTTTAATTTAATAATTGGCTGTTATAGTGCTTTGAAACTGGACATGTCAGCAGTTTTCACCAGAGAAATCTGGTCACCTCACTCTGAGAGGTGACCTCATATTTTCTGTACAGTCATGAGGGTGATACAGATCTTATCATTTAAATATGTGCAAGACTGAATAATTGCATTTGAGAATCAAATTAAATGAAAACTATAAAGTCACACCAAAAAGACAGTGGTACTTAAATGATAGCGGGCATTATACCTGCAATAATCCTTCACCTATGGAAAGAGAAGCATTTTGTCAAAATGAAACATACTGTGTCCACATTATGAGGGTAGTTCACAAAAGCACGGCGACATGCATGTTTATGTCTCAGTTCTGTCTCACCTTTTCCCTTCCCTGTCACACACACACACACACAAAGTGCTCCACTTCACTTCCTTCAACACTGTCACCTAGCAACACTCCTCCTGATTGTGTGCCAGCTCGATTAGTCTGTCTTTTTCCTTCCCCTCATCCACCTGGTTGCTCCACAACAACAAGGTGCAGCAGCGAATCAAAGGTGGAATCTCAGATTTTGACATCAGTGGCATGCAAATGAAATGCTGTACATCTGAGATTCGATGGAGATATACCTAAGGCCTCCTGCTAGGTGGAGGGTGGGGGTGGGGTGGGGTAACGTGATTTCACAAGCCTGACACACTGAAGTAATAAAATAGATTGAAGTGTATTGTACTCAAACAAAAATAAATCCATACAAACAGCAGTCTGTATAAAAGGGATAAAAATAACACCACATCTTGAGTAATGCTGAGTTCTTGTATTTAGATAAACAGAGTCTGTCTGATTCTAAAATTCATGAAGAGCTGCCATTTATAGCACTTTAATCCCCAAGATTAGCCCAGAGTTACACACTCCCAAGCTCAGGGATTGACTTCCCATTCCTATTCTTTCCACTTGCCTCTGTGGTGCGCGATCAGCGCAACGACGGTGAGCAAAATGAATCCAAACAACACGGGGAAGAAAAATTCAGACTATGTTTTCTTGTCTTTGTGTTAAAAAGGCCGCTGGTGACGTTAGCATTAAGACACGATGTTCACATCATTATGTGCAGCCCACCTGTCTACGGCAGGCTGTTTCATGTCTCTCAGCTAACAGCACCTGTAGGCAAACTGGCAAACTGTGAGGTTCATTCAGAGGTTAAATCCTCAGCCTCCGTATGCAGATCAGATTCTGCCTTCTTATGTTTCTCTGGGTGAAAAAGGAATGCACCCCAGTGGATGTGAACATATTTTCTGATGCAGTCTGAACCCTGGAAAGACGTGCAAAGATATTTTGCTTAGTTGAACCTGAATGGTGAATCATTCTGGGAAATACACTTATTCGCTGTCTCCGTCCGTTAAATATAAACAGTGAGATTTACAGATTAGTGCGCCTGTCTTTCTCATCAAAACATTTTTTTAATCCAGTCTTTATGCCAAACTAAGGTAACTTGCTACTGAGCCATTTATAGCTCCTTATTTAACTCTTAGCCACAGTGTGTTTCTCTTGACTGCTAAGTGGTTCACTTCCTCCTTTATTAAAAGGATAAAATATTTAATATTTAATCTTTAGTAAAACTGTTTTGTGAAAATGATTTGTGTGCTAAATGTGTTTTTTTTTTAAGAAATAATTTCCAACTAACACTTTAGAAATACATTTGTGATTCTAACTGAAAAATAACAATACAACAGGCTACTAAAAGCAGCTTCAGCTTTTCAACAACTTATTTCTCTCTTTGCACATCCAGAAAAAGGTAAATCCAGGATTGGGATTAAACAGTTATCTGTTTTATTATGTTTAAACCAATGTCTGCCTTTATTAAGTCTTTAAACCTTATTCGTGAGATGAGGGATCTTGTGTAAGACAACGGCGCATATTGATGAAATGATTAATATTGGATTAGGCTCCCAGCTCTGCAGAGCTACAGCAGAGAATGAAGTTGGGTTAAACTCTGAAGTGAAAATCAAAATAATGTGAGTTATGAAGTTACAGCAGAGCGCCACGTGTTAGCAGCTGCTTTCTGTATTCAGAATGACTCCCCGCCTCCTGGTACTATCCACAAAATAAAGAGCCTTAAATATCAGCAATCACTCGGTCACTGGTATTGATCACTCTGATTGACTGGTCCTGTTGTGTAATATAATCCACAGAGGCAACAATAACATTTGAAAAGTTAAATTGACATGGTTATGAGTCTGACGACACTTCCTTGTTAAGTTATAAACAGCTGATTAGATTGTGTTGACCGCTGACATGGATGCAACAAGCCGTCTCTCTCCATGTCACTCTGAAAGACTAACCTTCGAGCAGCTGTGCATGGGAGATTAAGAACTGGCTGCACCAATCAGTTTTAATTAAAGCTGTATCTATTGTGCTGGCAGACATCACAGAGTGGAAACCCTGGCTGACATAGAAAAGGCACTGCTCTGTGTCATACGCTTATTAAAGCCCGAAATGATTGATCAGCCATTAGCGTGGAAGGAACCAGGCAAAGCAATCAACTGGATGAGCAAATCAGCAAAATTATACACTAATGTCGCTACTTATTCACGTTACGGTGCAGCGTCTCACTCATAACACAGTTTGTTGTTACAACCTATTTGCTTGTACTTGGAAAACATTTGTCCTGAGACCAAAAGACAGCGTTAAATCAGGGAAAGTCCTAATTCATGCTCTACAACACAGCTTTATGATTGAGACTCTCACTGATAGATCATAAGGAGCTTTATTGTCGTGAAATATTTCCAACGATAGATTAATATCAGGCAATGCAGACTAAAAGGTTTTCCATTTGCTGCTGAGGAGCACATCATCTTAAGATCACCAGCACAATTGCTGACAAATTCCAAAAAACAAACATTCACAACTTTTTAAACTCACAATATGACAAGTGAAGTAAACTCACTTCACATACTGTCTTGCCAGCATGTTGGCGACAGGAATAATAGCAGTGTAACATCAGACGTCTACTTTATCAGGATCATTGTCTTGTGTGGACGGACTAGCTTTGGAGACCAGTAAATCTCGGTCAGTCCCATTCCAAACGCCACACGACTGCTGCTTCTTCTTCTTAATAATGAAACCGGTATGACCCGAGCACTACGTCAGCATTTTATTTCTACATTGTGGCGTACGGCCATGCGCATTGTCGCCAGCAGCAGGATTCAGGTGATAGTTGCATAACGGTCTGCTGTCTCATCGATACCAAGAGTTATCTGAATGTGACAATTAGAAACTTTAAGGGGCAAAGGTTAATCTGCTTACTGAACTGCTTTTACAGTGTCGCTTTATTTCCAACAAATTCATCCTGTTCATTCAATTACTTTGAAGAATGTGCAAAAATAAAAACATCTGCATATAAAACTCTTGAGAAACAAATCTCACAATATGCCACCTTATCATTATGAGAATATCTAAACCGCTGTTCAGGTATTCACGCATCTTAAATATGTGCAGAACTCTGGAACAGCCTCTGAAACTGGCTGTTTAAAGTGATAACCAAAATAAATCAATTTGGATTGATTGTATACTAATTACTCCAGTTAGCTCAACCCGCTCTCTCTCTATTTGGAGTTTTAAGCTTCTTCATGCACATTAATTTGAGCGAGGCCAGACATCTGAAGCGCTGAGGTTTGCTAAGATGCAACTGAACAATGGCTCTTTATTTTAATATTTGAATATTCTTGTAGTCAAGTTGAAAGACCAAACAGTGTTCTCAGTAAGAGGCACGGTTTCTGCTTTTAATGAACAGGAAACTCTGACTGCTCTACCCAGAGCACTTGGGCGGAAACACAATTAGTCATCGTGGATGAGAGAACAAGGGACACAACAGTAAGCAAATAGCATGTTCAACACAAACACAAAAAGGCTAATATTAAAAATTATACATGCCGATTGTGAGCAAAGATAATAATAAAATCAGCCTCACACTTCTGCTGTCCATAAATTTATGTCACTGTTGTTACTACACAGTCATAAAATGGCATTTACAAGAATGAGATGCATTTGGCAGAAGCAGTACTTCTGTTTATGTCCGTCTGCCTGCATATCATAAAACATCCATCATGTAAACAGTACACTGATAATGTGTCATTTTTCATATCACAGCAGCGCCTCTCGTCTGCTTGATTATATTTCTTGTCCTCTCAGATTGTTACAATGAGGCGCTGAGCCCTCGCTTATCAGCCCTGAGCCACTGTGTCAGACTGGAGCTGTGCTGCCCCAAAATGGTGGCATTTACCTCCCAAAAGCACAAGTGGCAAAATCATTTACACTGAGGGTGATGCTTTTTCTTCTTCACCCTTCCCCAACTGTGATTTTCTTTCTTGCAGCAGAAAATGGTAGCCTGAACGTTTCTGTAATCTGTGCTTATCTCTGTTGTGGTGGCCTTTTGTCTTAGTTGTTGTTTAAAGCGTTTGAGCCTCAGGGAGAAATTTTAAAAGCAAACAAGAAAGCAGTGTCAATATCAGATCTAAACACAATATAGCCGTACTTCAGATGGAGACTTCCTTTTTTTTTTTTCGTTGACATTTTATGGAGACCATCTTGAACCACTAAGTACAAAAGCCTGTAAATGACTGGCTACGTAACGCAGCAGCTTCATTTTTAAAATAAACTCACCAATGCCAACAAACATGTATATACTTCAGCTGCAGGGTCATTGATTACCCGAGGTGTGTTTTGCCATTGCAGAATACTGCGTTACAGGCCTCCTGGCATAATCCAGATTACATGTCAACTGAGATCAGAGATTACAGCACCATCATGAGTGATTTAAGTATTATCGCACTGATGCAGACCTAATATTGCTTTTCTGCTGAGGCAATACCAAATAAAAACAGATGTGATGGTGTCAGACAGGACGAGGGTGAAGAATTTCTGTTAAAACTGTGTGGTTTTTACAGGTTTGAGTCTTGACCCCAGATTTCACAGTAAATTAGTGCTGTAAATATGAGTTAGTGGAAATCAATACAAATAAAGCTTTCACAGTATGAGAAAACAATAACTTCAGCCCCATGCTCTCTTTTTATTGAAAGACCAAACGAGCGATCTGAGGTAATCAATTGCAGAGGGCAACAAAGAAAAATGGAAATATTTATCAGTGTATAATAATATTTCTTTTTTTAAATTGATAGCATGTATTCGAGAATAAGGTTGAAATGAGGAGTAGTGATAGGATTCAGAGTATAATTAGACTTTAATTGAAAAATGATTGCAGAAACGCACTCACCACGAGATGTTTACACAGTTTCCTTTCCCTTCTCATTTTTACTGATGATATCTTTCAGTCATTTCACGAAGAAGATCTTGAGATTATATTAAACAGTCTGGGGGCAAAAATCTAGGGTAATATACATCGTTGAGAAGCCCCCATGCTCACAATCACACTTATGATTTTGATCAATCAAGACTTAGCCTGATTTCTTTCTAAGTGCAAACTTGTGGCTCACAAGCAACTTCTGGCTCTGTACTACCCTGACTGCACTGATATATAAGCATGCAGGCAGATGTTCTGAACCACCATCACAAAACATGATGGTCAGCAAAAGTCTAATACACTCAGCAGGAAAACAATCCATGTAACAGTGTGTGATATTGTGTTACATTACAGGGTCATGAAACGAGGCCTGTGGGTTGACTCACTGCAGCCTACTCTGTCCGGTTTCCATAATATGTTAAACAACTGTCTGATGCCTCTGTTGTGGTTGTTCCAGCTTGACTGCTTTCTGTGACGAGCTATAATCACCTCTCTGACCACCTGTTACCTCAGAGCCACAGGTGCCTTGAGGTGAGGATGAACGAAGAGCTTCTCTCTCTCTCTCTCTCTCTCTCTGTTCTTTTGAGGAGGATTTGAGAAGCACTCCAGGAAGCAGCCAACATTAAGTCACCTTCGGTGCCTGTCAGAGCCGACACACTCAGACACAGAGAGGTGCAAACAACGAGAAACATAAACATTTGCATGGATTGCGAAAGGGGGTGTGGAGATATCTACGGTCAGACCTGTCGCTGTCCATGGTACCTGTCCCCGCAGCGATAACCGCAGATTTTAGCGCAAAGAGGTTGAAATGGGGAAGCAGCGGCAGACGGGTTGCACTAATCTCCCCTGAACGTGAGGCTTTAAATAGGCTACTCTTCCCGTCGTGTCGATTGCAGCGGCAGGTTGGTTTACTTACTCTCGGTGATCTTCTGTAGCCCAAGTACATCTTCGGGGGTTATTACGGTGTTTCTGCGCAATTCTTCTTCGGTTGTGACCGGGATGCCCATGTCTGCTGAGTTGCAGCCCTGCTGCACTTTCATGTCCGAGAGGAAAAGGCTGGTCTGTGTGAACCCTGGCGGCAGCTGAGGCTTTCTGAGGCTTTCTGAGGCTCTCGGCGTCGTGGCCTCAGGAGCCGATTTACTTGCGTCGGAGTCTTGAGTGACGCGCCGTCTAATACAGCGTGCAACAAACAGGCTCTGTGGTGTCACAAGAATAACTCATTCTCCGTTGCCTCCTCCCTTCCTCGATCCGGTAAAAGATAAAAATCAGCCCTCCCTCCCTCCCTCCCTCCCTCCAGCAAGGCTCATCGGCTCTCTCACAAGCTATTTAATCCAAATCCTGTGGCTTTAAACCGACCAGTGGTGCGTGGTTGACAGGCTGACGGGGCTGACGGTCGTCTGCTCACACAGCAGCGCCTGCACGGCTCAGCTCATCTGAGCGACAGCCAGCTGCTCCTCTCCGTGCTCCTGCCGTGTGGCAGAGGTTCTCTGGTGTCACAAATAACCACTTCAAATAGCGCATTGTTTAGGCAATCTGCTGGCTGAAAACAGAGGCAGCTATCACGCATCTTCTCCCTGTACCTTACCCCCCAAATCTGAAGCTGGACTCTTACATGTCCTTGAGGCTCAGGTCTCTCAGAGGTGAGGTATAACTCACCTGTGTTCTGTTAAACAATAATATATAATTATTTATTTTTTTTGCAATAACTTTCAAACGCCCTTCTGGCTTATTAAGTCCCCAAATCTCTGAAGGAAAACATCACCCACTGAATCGTTCAGCCAACAGTCTTTCATTTGTTATCATGCTTCTGGCCTCTTAATAATTTTAGCTCTTACCTGCGTAATGCTAATGTTGTTGGTGACTGCTTGATCCTTAAGGCTGGATGGAAAAAAGGCTGATGGGCTTTTAGGGTCAACTCCAACTCTGAAACTGTTGTTAAATCAGAACAATGAGCTGAAAGAAGCAAGGACCCTTCTGGGTCTTTCAGGACAACCAACATCAATTATTTTAGATGTGCACTCAATCTTCCACTGATAAAATAACCAAATAAATAGGCTAAGGTGGCTTGAGATAAAGAGTGTTCTTTAAGGAAAAGACACGAAGAAACAGAGGAGATGAGACAATCCTTCAGGTGTGATATTTTTTATTTCATGTTTTCCATTGGAAAGTTGCTTTCCAGATGCCAGCATCCCTGAGAAAAGTGTAAAATCCAAATCTTGTGGACAGCCCCGTCAATACGCTGATACGGACCCACCAAAAGATATTCACATCTGCAAAACACCACCCTGCAAAGCCCCTGTTCTTCTGTTTAATCACAGACTGGCTGGTACCCCCCATAAGTCACTGAGGTCACCTTTTTTTGTTTGTGATGAGGAGCTGGCGCCCCCTTCTGTCTGACAACCTAACTGCAGGGCTGGTGCAGAGCTGAGAGCTGTCCATGGTAGTACATTGTGAGGTGTGATGAAATGATCTCTCCCTGTACTCCCTAAAATCTGTTGACCACAGGAGAGGCAGAGCGCATTGATGAACAGGCTTATTGGCATCATTTCAGCTTCAAACACATAGGCGAGTAAATAAAAATTAAATAAAATCAAAGGTTTGTGGAGGTTGTTGCAAGTAGAAGTGAAACAAACTAAAAAAAAAAAAAAAAAAAAAAACACAAACTATTAATTTAAATCATCCGTATTCCCCTTTTTCATAAATATGATAGATCATTTATTATTCCGATGAGGTCTGTAGACAGAGAGCACGCTGCTGTTTTCAGCAGCATCACAGTGAATCTGGAAGAAACTTCTCATCGCATTCAGAATCATTCATGATGGCACGTACTCCCAAATCCTGCCAGTAAAAGCAATAACAGTATTCAAAAGCCACTAACTTGTGCGGCTAAGTGGCTGTTGAAGAATTTTCCAAGGGATGATTAGCAGCATGGCAAGCCAGATCCCTTGCTACTCCCTCCTGTCAGCCCACAGTCTCCAGACTCCCCTCTATGCGGTCATCTCGAAGCAGCCCCTGCGGTGCGTCTGCATGTCTCTCACCCTGCGGATGGACTGGATCTGGGGGTGGTGGGCTCCCCACTCATTCCAATGCTTGAAAGGACCCATCTCAAACACATACTGGTAGCCACGGTAGCCAGGATACTGGTAGCCCACCCAACTGTGTCGAAAGGCAGAGAGAAGAGAGACGTGAGCGGAGCGACGTAGCTGTAGTTATCTTCCACTTATTTCTGATGGATTTTCTTACTTTAGTCTGCCTTCCACTGCTATAATGCAAACCAAAATGTTTCATTGACCTTATCTCTTACTCATTCTTGTTTCTAATTTTGATAGATATTTTTGTACACAGTCTCACGTTGATAAAATGGTCGCTGTTACTTGTCCTTATTTCGTTTCTTTCAGCTCTCCAGATGGACAATGTGTGACTTACGTTCCACCAGTGACCTGAATGCTGGCAACACGGTCCTGGAAACCATAAGACCACAGGCTTGGAATATCCTCGTCGCACACCTCCATCTTACGACCCTCAAAGTTTGTACATTCATAAAGGCAAATCTTATGGTCCTGGGGGTCCTATAAGAGACATTCAACTTTTCAATTTCTAACCATTACCAATTTTCTACAGATTTTTGTTCTTGTGGATGTTCTGCTTAACCTTCTCACCCACATTTTAGCCAATAAAGAGACAAAGCTGGCCCATTTATGCTTAAACGTGAATACAGTTATAGTTGTCTAATGACAGTTATGGTTTTGAGAAGAATAGGCTGTTTTAGAGACTAAAACACAAACTCTGGGGTGAAATAAAAACACCAATTGGTCATACTGAACAGTAACAACACCGAAAAATAACTGACAGTGAACAGGTCTATAAATACATGTTTCATTACAGCCATAAAAAGCAATAAACACAATAAGCACCAAATACAGCATTAATTTGACCCCAACTCACCATTCGGACCGGCCTGACAGACATGAAGCGGTCACATCTGTAGCTGTTGGACCAGGTGTCCCAGCGGGGGTACTCTCCCTTCTCCAGCATGAACATCTCACCAGTCATGTTCTGCTGCTCATAACCCACCCAGCTGCACAGACACACATTTCCTGGTAATCAATTTTGGGTGAAAAAACAAAACAAAGCAAAAACACACACACACACACATATATTTGGATGGCAGTTTTGGTGACTTACGGCCCACACTCCACTCGGATGGAGCCAATTCTCTCAAAGCCTTTCTCACACAGGTTACGGCACTCTGTGAACAGGTCCATCCTACGGCCTTGGAAGTTTTCAAATTCATAGAGGTATATCTGAAAAGTAAAACAAGGGGGATACACTGATTTCCTGTAGCAACTGTATTCAATTCATGTTTTGTTTTTGTAGTTTTTAAGATAAATTGATTTAAAAAAAAGGGGGCAAAAAACAACAGTACCTTGTGATTTCGCAGTCCAATGGCAGAGTGACTGCCAATGCTGCCTTGAGCACCTGAGTGAGACATGATCAGATCTGGAAAGAGGAGAAACACAGTCAGCCATGTAGTTTCAGAAGGCATGGGGTGGGGGGTAAAAATGGGGGTAATTAGTATTTCTTCTCAGTTGGAACACAGCATGTAGCGCAGCAGAGGAAATATGGCATTTACATTGATCTCTCTTCTTCATAATGCTTACTGGGAGGATGCTCTAGTTGCCTAAGCCAAAGCCTTCAGCAAAAGTCATGAACTTTAAATTTAAATGGAATGAATGTCAATATTAAAATATCCATCATTCTATAAGAGACAAAATCGGCTTTTTGGCTTCATATATTCATTTCCACGTAGATTTAAAGTAGTATAAGAAAACTGGTGGCTATATGTAGCTTTCTGTGATAGACACAGAACAAGGCTTTTCAAAGGGTGCCAGGTCGTTTTTCAAAGTTAAAACATGTAAACATAGTTGACAGGCCTCCGAAATGCACCAAAACGTTAACTTTTTGTATTTATGTATTCAAGATTTGAATATGAAAGCAAGCTGATTTCTGCAGTAATGTACATTAGAAGTTGTAACAACTTGATACATTATTGTTTTTGCTAAATTGGTATTTCCACCGTAAACTCCCCTATTTTGTTCTTTCCATGAATGCAAGAGTGCTCACTGCTAAGCCACAAAACAATGAGTCAGTTCCTATTTAGTTTTTTAAAGGATCAAGGATTTGACCCAACCCCTTCTCTTTCTCATTCATTTGAACTTGAACATGAAAGCAGCTCTGATTATACCAATATTCAGTATTTTCATTATTCCATCTACTATTAGTCCAAACTAAAGGTTTAAAAGGAGTCAGTCCTGACTTGGTTCTTTCAGTCCAAAGTATAAACAGACAGGAAGGACCCCCATATTTCCCTTAAAATCCAATGACAGAGTTAGAAGACGTCAGAGTCGACACTTACAATTGCAGGTTGAAAGGGACCGATCTTTGGAGAGAGTGACGGAGGCTGGCGTTGGTGTGGGGATATATATATACATTCACATCTAGGCCCAGTCTATAGAAGCAGGATTCAGACTTCTCATTGGCTGTGAGCTGTTTGGTGCAGGGTCAAAGGTCATGCAGCTTATCTGTGTCCAAGCCATGCTGACTCGGCTGCCTGTTTTGTTGTCCAGCTCCATTGTGGGGGACCGGGGACAGTCACTGCCATCAGCAAAAAGTTTGCTTGCCTCCACACACACACAGTAAGTTTTCCAACCATTGCAATCGCAGCCTGATCCTCATCTTCTGTCTAAATTAGTTTTCAGTGATTTTATGCTTCCCTTCAGTCATGCTGACTGGTTCTTTGTGATTTATTTTGACTTTCACCTCCATATCCTCTTTCTTTCTTTTGATGCTTGCTGCAGCAAGCTCAAGCCTTTGAGCCCTGTGTGTGTAATGTGCTGACTGCAGGAAAGGCATCCATCTCTCTATTGTTTAGACAGGCCTGTGTGAGACACTCAGTTTTGCATTATAGGCTGTATCCATGCATCCACATCTCCACAAGGCCACCAGTACACTCATATCAGAGGCGCGTATGTGAGTTTGCGTGCATGCACAGTGGAATTCCTAGCACTCCCAGATTATTTTCTTCTAATAAAAACGGAAGATAAACACGTGACCAGGCTACAAATATTTCAAGATGAGGAAAAATATGCAAACGTAATTAAAATATACAGATATTATCTGAAATGTTGTAATAGTTGGTTTTACATGTCATGCTCATGTGGCCTTTTAAATTCTAGTAGACAGACTGTCAGAATGTTTTGATATCCAGCAGATAGGATTTTATTGGTTTTAAATGCAGCTGTTAGTGGTGACAAGTCTGTGCAGAGTGGACCTTTAAAAGGATCATAATTTCATAAGAAAATAACCCATTGGAATCGTCATCTTTTGTTTTTGCCAGTACAAAGGCAGTAACTATGCAACAAAACCTGTTTGATCCATTTTAGACGTTTACAGAGACAGCTACCTCAGTTTCTGTCTGACCAGAATTATTTCGTCATTCTGAGAAAATTTTATACATTATCTAAAAGATTTGTGCCTTTTCTTGGTTTGAGTTTGAATCACAGAACACAACGTTTGGAAGATGAAAAGGAGTGATGCTTTCACTTCATGTGCATTTTGTTCTTTATAAGCTTCTAAATCCTGCACAGCAGAACACCTCCCTCTCCACTGAAGGGTTTATTTTTGGTCAGCGGGCTCTCCCTATCTGTCTGAAGTGTTTTTTGTTTTTTTTTATATATATATATATATATATATACTATAAATTCATTTGTCTTCTCTCCTTAGGTGGAAATAAATTCATATGTAGGAGATTTTCTGAATTAAGGATTCGTTTATCACCGTCTAAATGGTTGCTATGGGTGGATGTGCTGGACGTATACATGCTTTTGTGTGAAAATCAGATTATGTGTGCATGACTGAATATGTGTACATAGTAGCGAATGAAAAGGTGAAAGGACCAAAGATGTGGGCTCAATATAGTTGGACATGAGATCAGTGGCAGAGCACAGCATTATGAGGAGAGAACTTAATGGGTGTACTTTTAAAATTCAAATGGTGCTTGTTTTTTTAGCTCTTTGTGAGTGTGTTTCTATGGCTCCAAAGCCATACTGTTCTGTTTATTGACTTTTTCCTCTGATTTTATGTCACATTCAAACATCATTTTTAATGTTTTTCTTAAGGCACCAGTGTCACTGCAAGAATATGCCCATGCAGGGTGACCTTTTTCCTGGACCAGGAAGTGCCAGGACTTGGTCCGGCCCACTGCTCATGGACCATTTGGATCTTGTGCTTATCTGCACTGGGCACGGTGCCCTGCGTCCAGTCCCAAACCAGCAAACTAAAGCCCAGCAGCTCAGTGCTGAACAATGACAGGACCAGCAATGTGCTGACTCCTGCCCTGACCCAAAGGCCCGGCTGCTCCTCGGTACCAGCATGTATAAATAGGCCTGTTGACTCCGGGGGTCAGGACGTGGTTTTTGTGAAGCCCCCCTGTGAGCACTGAACAGCTATTCTTTGGGGCCAGTCAGGTAAGCTGTCCATCTCAATCCATTCAGTCTACAGTCAGCTTTCTACCGACCATTGTCACTTTACATGCTTGTGTCATGTGTCTTTATTGATTCTGCTGAGCCACATGAATGTATGCCATGCAAATGCTTGGACATACATTGTGTCTGCATCAATAGCTGTGAGCTGTTAGCCATATTCAAGGAAAACCCAAACTGATGACATAACTGGTCACATGCTCTGGCATACAGGCCTGATTCTCTCTAATTAATTATTTAGTGTGCTCTAACAACAGATATTACACTTTCAAATCTATTTCAGAAACAGTTATAAATGTTAGAGTAATAAAGGGACAGTTTTGGTTTCTAACAAAGAGGTGTCATTCAAACATAGCTCAGTTTCGTGCGGAGATGACAGGTTGTGTTATATTGTGCACAGTTTTTCTTCATTTGCCTTAAAATGTAATCATCCCTGTTGTCTGCTCTGAAGGAAAATCATCATTGACATACACAGTAGCATGGCTTTGACTAATCCAAACCCACTGGGACCATGGAAGGTGAGTTTTGTCATCAATGATTATGAAAAGCAGATTGTTTGTTAATTTAATGCCTGGCCTGATAATGTTGATGATGTGTGTGTGTGTCTGTACACACATCAGTGTGTGTGTGTGGCATGCTACATGTATGCATTTATGTCCTCTCCAGATCACAGTTTATGACCAGGAGAACTTCCAGGGCAAGCGTCTGGAGTTTACTTCAGCCTGCCAGAACATTATGGAGTGTGGTGTTGACAACATCCGCTCCCTGAAGGTCGAGTGTGGAGCGTAAGTCACAAAAGATTTTACACATGTGAAAATGATGCCATGACCATGGGCATGGAAAATATCTACCTAATATCTCATAATGGGCCTGTTTTATGAATATCCCACTGATCCAACAATGGTGTGCCCAATGTTGTCCATATGTGCATCCATTTGTTGGGGACAGCTGGGCAGGATATGAGCACTCCAGTTTCTGTGGACAGCAGTTTGTGCTGGAGAGAGGCGAGTATCCTCACTGGGACTCCTGGAGTGGCAGCAACGCCTACCACATTGAAAGGATGATGTCCTTCCGCCCCATCAGCTCTGCTGTGAGTGTGCATCTCAGATCAGCAGCTTCTGTTTCCCTCTATCCGACCTCTCATTTGTCTTCAGAAAAGATTCAGAGACAAAAGCTCACAATTAAGTCATCAAATTGACTCGTTTGGGTTTACAGCCTTTACTGGTGAGGTGTGCCTTAAGAGTGATCTGTGACAGCTGCCGATTAAAATGGGTTTGGTTCGATTACTTTGCACACTTACCACCGGTATCTTCCTGCATGTGCATCACTGAACAATTACAGTACAACCAGTGTTGTTTTTTTGTGTGAATAACTGTTCTTTTGTGATTGCATGCCTCATACACAGAACCACAAGGAGTCCAAGATGGTGTTGTTTGAGAAGGAGAACTTCATGGGACGCCAGTGGGAGATAAATGATGACTACCCCTCACTGCAGGCCATGGGCTGGAGCAACAATGAGATTGGATCCATGCAAGTTCAGAGCGGAGCGTAAGTGTTTACCCATGCTCTCAGATGGTTTAATGGATTGTCACCCACGTGGCACAGTAATCAAAACCTTGGCATGAAATAAATTTAACACAGGACAGCATTGCTGATTGAATATTCATTAATATGCTGATTTCTGCTGCAGAAAACTATATTTCATAATTCTTACACTGCTATCTACAGTGTAAAAATGGCAGGCTTACTTGAACATTCAAGCATTCAAATTAGTCATTGCAACTTAATTCATTATCAAATATACATTCTGGTTAGTGGTTACATTTAAAGTACACAACTGTGCGTAGTTTTTTATTTTTCAGGTTTAACTTTATTGCTGCTATGGCCCCTTGGTTTTCCCACTTGGAGTCAAGGAAGTTTATCCTGTCTTATTTCGTGTTTTACTCTTATGACAGAATCTAAAAAATGAAGGACTTATTTAATTAAAAGCCTATTTGTAACATTTACGGTAAATCGTTGTTTTCCTCTCCTCCTCCAGTTGGGTGTGCTACCAGTTTCCCGGTTACCGTGGTTACCAGTACATCATGGAGTGTGATCGTCACAGTGGCGGGTACAAACACTACAGAGAGTGGGGCTCCCATGCTCAGTCCTTCCAGGTGCAGTCGCTGCGCCGAATCCAGCAATGAGACCCGCAGCCTCATCTCCTAACCTCCCACTCTTTACCTCCTCCACCTTCTCCCCTTCCTTTCCCTCCCTTCACCTAGTCATTCCAGCACCTTTTGGTGCTCTACTATCAAGATGTTTACAGCACTTTTCTTTTGTTCTTTGCCAAATAAAAGTAAAGAGAAATGATGGAAAGCATTGAGGAGAGAGAAAAACTGCCACTGAAGTGAAGCTCCTGACTGACGGCCCCCTGAGGAGAGAAGAGGAGGGCTCATGGCAACAGCAGTATGTTGTTGCCACTCAAAATAACTGCTCCTCATACGTGTGGGTAAACCCGGTGCTGTTAGTAATCAGTAAAGAAAGAATGGGCAACTTAAAATAAACAGAAATACGAGAATCTGCTGCTAACCTCAATGGTGCTCAGTTGTGATTATTTTTTCTTTGCTTTTATGAAGTTTTGTGTTGCAGTACACTGACACCAAGACCAAATGACTATTCCATTTCCAACCAAGAGATGCTTTGTTCCTTTGACATGTTGGTTTATATAAACTGTTATCTCATGCTTCATACTATGAATCTAACAAGAATATTTACATAAAAAAATATGTGTACTTTTTTAAGGTATGAAAATAATGCACACATAATCATTTCCAACACCTAATCTAGTGCAACGGGGTGATTATTGCAAGTAACTGCCTGGTACATATCATTATTATTATAATTATCATTATCATAAAACAGGATAAACACATCCATCCACGTCCAACAAGTCTTTCGAAATGCAAACAAATTAAATATGTTGCTCTTGGTCCACCCATTTAGCCAGCAAATGGTACGTGATATGATGATACCACCTGTTTAATCTGACTAAACACAGACAACCTGTCACTTAACTGTATAATTCAGTAAGTCTTTCTATGCACAAAATAAACTTCACAAGGGAGACTTTCTGTTGCCCTTATACTCCCCGTGTGGCTTGTTTTGAGATTTTAATGATGCATGACAATTCAATATCCCCCAAGAAACCAGTTTTAAATCAGAAAATTTTATTTAAGCCCATTTTTGTACTGAAACAGAATATATATCAATAAGAACTTTGGAAAAAACACATACTGCCTTTTATTTATTGTAGAATGGACACAGGCATAAATTATCATGATAGATAGATAAAATATAACCTAGTTATAAAGTTATAAAGTCTCTATTTCAATGTATATATAATTTTTTTTTTCCATTTTATTTTTAACTCATTTTGTCTTCCCCTTGTCCTTGTATGTTTTGCACATACCTGGCAAAAAAAACCAAAACAAAACAAAACAATTCCTGGTTCTGAATCTGTTTAAATTAAGGTCGCACTCGGCCGGTCCACCTTAAAAGTCCACGTCACCGCCGTAGCCCCGCCCCGGTGAGGTGAGAGGAAGCGGACGGAAACAGACAGGCCGGACTGGCGGTGACAGCACGAAGACGAAGCTGTGGAGGCAAAGTGCCGAGAAAATAACCGACCACCTCCGTCCGCCCGTCCGTCCGTCCGTCCTGGGCAGAATTTGGCAAAGTGCGGATGTTGTAGGGAGAGGATAAACATCGACATGGTTCACTCCTGGGGCCGTCCGTCGACGACGCTGAAACTATGGCTCCCACTTTTCTTTCTTCTTGTGTCTCTCGGTGACGCCAGCTCGCGCCGGACGCGACGCCTCGGCTCCTCCGCCGCGGAGGAAACGGCGGAAACTTACGACAAATACTACAATTATGTCGAGCTAACCGGACTTTTGCGGGCTTTGGCCCAGAAGTACCCCCACATAGCCAACCTGTCGAGCGTGGGTCAGTCTGCGGAGGGCAGGGAGCTCTGGGTGATGCGGATCACCGAGGACCCCAACGGAGACTCCCCGGGGAAACCCAAATTTAAATACGTAGGAAACATGCACGGAGACGAGACCGTGTCCAGGCAGGTGTTGGTGTATCTGGTGGAGCACCTGCTGGGTAAATACGGAGAGGAGCCCCGGATCGGCCAGCTGATCAACACCACGGATATTTACATCATGCCCAGCATGAACCCGGACGGCTTTGAGAGGTCCGTGGAGGGGGACTGCATTGGCGAAAACGGGGGTCGGAATAATGCCAAAAACATGGACCTCAACAGGAGCTTTCCCGACCAGTTTGACGGCACCTTCGTGTCCCCAGGGGATGTACCCGAGGTCATGGCTGTGATCAGGTGGATTCAAGAGAAAAAGTGAGTTTGGAGTCTGAATTCTTCAGTTAACGTCACTTCCGTCATTGACACTTTGTGGTCAATGTTAAATGTGGAGGATTTGGAGATTGACAAACTTTTTTCTTTTCTTTTTTTGCCTTTGAACAGCTCAGTTTTGTGCCTTCTTCTGGTTTAACCTCAGGGGCAGCATTAGTCAACTGGTAGGAGATTACTTGGCAACCAGTTTGATAAATTATTTGTTTATTGGCTATTATTGGCATACACAAATATAACAAGACATCATGTTGACCACGATGACATTGTGGTGGATAATTTTATTCATTTTCAAAGACTACATGAGTAAGTCAAAAATAAATATTGGCAGGCTGAAGCTGAACTGATAGAGTCCTTATGCTATTACTGCAATATTTCAAAGCATATAAATCTTTGCTAATGGCTGATTAATTCATCAGAGGCTGGCAAGTATTTTTGTCAATGAGTGACTCAGTTCTCCCTTTCCTTCTCCATGAGAGCCTCAGGGAGCATTGATGAAAGTCACAAAAAAGTCAAGAATGCCTGGTGTTGTGGGAAACCATAATGGCATGATGCAGAAGACTGAGGTTTATCGGAGGCTCGTGTCAACTCTCCATGCACATTCAGACGGTTAAAGTGTTTCTGGCTGTCTCAAGGCTGCTCTGCAGAAAGGGGGCTGAGATAACCTGCAGCTGATTCTCTCCTCTGAACTTTCTAATGGTTGAAGTTTACTTTAAACATGTGCTCGCATGAACACTGACGCGAATGTCAAAGCGGAAGTTTACAATCCTTGTTCCATATTAAAATGTGTTCTGAAATGATTTGAACATAACCTTAAACGTGTGCGCCAAAATCTGTCATTGTCTCCCTAGATTCGTGTTGTCAGGGAACCTACATGGTGGCACAGTGGTTGCCAGTTACCCTTTTGATGACTCAGCCCTTCACAAGCAGCAGGGCCAGTATTCCCAGTCAGCAGACGACAATCTGTTTCGCTTCTTGGCTCTCGTGTATTCCCAGAACCACCCAGTGATGAAGACCGGTGAGCCCAACTGCCCAGATTCTCCGGAGGAAACTTTTTCGGACGGGATCACCAATGGGGCGCAGTGGTATGATGTGTCTGGTAAGATGGTTCTCTCTCTATCTGTCTCATTTTTTTTTTTTTTTGTGACTACATCTGTGAGAACATTAGAGGGTGATTTATTCAGTCATTGCTTTTTATCGTAGCACTTAAAATCTATCCTAAAAGTATTTCTAACAAGAGACTGACCCGTGGTTGATATCATCAGTGAGAAGTCATGAATGTATTGCTGCGTGTTTGGCCAAGGACAAGATTCAGCCTGTTTTAGGACGCTCACTCAGGAAGTAATTATCTCAATGCCTTTGCACTTGGTTTGTTACAACTTAAGCTACAAAAGATGATATTTTTGGACAGAGTGCATTCAGGCGATAGTAAAAGCTGAAATAGTTTGGCAACAAAAGCTGCTTAGAGTCCAGTTACTGTGGGAGCTTTTTACATCTCCTTTTGCTGTATTGTATGACTTGGAGATTGTTTAAAGAATTACATACTGCGGAATAGAATCATCTGATTCTTCTTGCTTCACGTTGATAATAGGTAATGGCCCAATTTCAGTCTCAGTATTTTCATCTAGTGAAATATTAGAAGAATGGCCAGATTTTAGGTTTTCCCAGTGCCAAAAAGCAGTTTGTACATCTGCTCAGGTGCTTCACTTGTCTTGTTTTTCTGCCAAAGCATGTTATTACTGAAAGTGTTCGAGCAGTAAAGGGTTTACCTTTGCACTTTTCTGATATGACAGTTTACTCTGAGCAAGTTAAATCCTAATGGTCAGACGGTTAAATCTTATTTGTCTAAAATACACTGCATATTTATCTTCTCTGAAGGAATGCCTTTTCTAGTTACAGTAAAGTCATTGTGTTTTGTTTCCCCAATGGATGCAGAAACAGGAATTTCTATTGTTTTGGAAGAAACTTGACTTGCATACTCTACTTTTTTTTGCGGTTTGTGGTGTAAAGAGATGATGATGCAAGTGTTTCTTGCAAGTGTGCTTCAGATTACTGCACTGTTTTTTGTGTTGAAATGTACTTTGTTGTACGCCTTTCAATCTGTGATGTTCAGCAGATTAGTATTCGTTTGACTCTGTCATATTTTTTTGCTTGAGTGTCACAACTAGTGCCTCTTTTAATTTAGACTTTTTCAACACAATATCTTAGGCAGCCCTGGTTGATAGAAGTGTGCTTTACTTCTAGTGATATAAAGTAGTATATGGTTGTTTAAACCATATATGGAGGTGAATTCATTCACCTGTCTGAATTTAATTTAACTGCATTGCCCCATAGCCTTTGGTTTTGCATTAATTTACATTTTCAGGATCCCCGCACAAACAAGATAGTATTTGTTGCTATTACAACTCACATTAAGTTTGGTATGGCATACCATCTGTTCACCACCACACTTTTTAGTGAGAGTAATAGTTTGCTTTTACTTACATTTGCTTTGAGCAACGAGGAAGAGAGTGAGTCATGACTTTTTTTTTTTTTTAGGGAGAGATAACATCATATCTTACCGATTTCTCAGCTTAACCTGAAAAGACTAGTGTGCAGAAAAACAAAGCTCTGGCTGCTGCACAAAGCAGTTATAAAAGCTTTCAGCAGCAGCACTGTTTACAGTGCTCAATGTAAATAGAAAGTGAGGACTGTAAAACAGCTAAAAAGACAATGCTTCTGTCTGTCTGACGTGTCTCAGTCGACTAAATGTCAGAGCTAAAACTGGGCTAATGTCAGATGATGGACAGGGTCAGGACTTCGAACGATGTAATGAGTGATGCAGGTGAAGCAACAGGACAAGTCTTGACATAACAATTCATCAAAATTCTACTCTTTTACTTTAAATTTTCTATGTTGAGTAAAGCAGAAAACTAAAACGATGTCCACTTTATGTTGTTGTTTATTCATAGTCTTCTGTGTGAGCGGCTCAAAGCCCAACAGCTCAGGTTTATTGTAAAACTAAATGTGTTAAAATATACATGTCACTGCCTATGGACCTACAAGGGACCAAGAGTATGTAATTTTACTGTATGAAAATGAAGTTCTATTGGTACGATAATCCGAGGGTGTTGTCCCTGATCATGCTGCGTCACTGATCTGCTGATAGCCATGTGGAGTCACGTCTCTCTTGTTTGTTTTTCTTCTTAGATTATCCCTTTAAATGCTTTACTTAAAAAAGGGGCACACAATTTTTTTTGTCCATCACACCTTACATTATAAACACCACAGTTCCTTACACAGAGACAGAAAGCACAGCCTGTAGCACTGACTCTGGCTCTATTGTCTTGCCTATGGTTTCCTGCTAAGTTTAGTGCATGTCATTGGATCCGGTACTTATGCAGGATATTTAAGTTTAGAGCTGTGCAAGACTATCTGCCTTTGTCTCACACAGTCGGATCGTAGATGATGTTTACTAAAAGAAATGTGACAAAGACATTGGTATATGATTACGTTTAAACTCTAAATTAAAATCACTTAGCGCAGAACAAATATTCCCTAACGGGGCTTTGTGGCTTTTGTCATGCTGTTACTGTTGATAAATGTAGGATCAGTAACAGTTGAACGTAGGGTAGGTTTTATTTGCTCATAATTAGCAGGTATGATACTTCAAAGATTCATTTGGCTTGGTTGACATAGTAGCCTGCAGCCACCATAGGGGGTAAATCCTCCAATGAATCACTCCAACACCCCACCCACATTCAAAATAAGTTCTGAAGACATGTTGGTCCATTGAGAAACACAACTGAAAAACACGTCTGGTTAACGCTTGCCAAGTTTCAGACAGCTGCATAGTAGTTACTTGACTGAGCGTGGCCTAGAAAAATGGGAGTTTGTGGTGTATATTTGGTTGCATATTTTCATTTGCTCTCAGAGCCAAGCCATGCATGACATCACAGATTTTGGTTTTCATCTTTGTTAAAAACTATTAACTGAATATAGATGTCTGAGGATTTTGGGAAATGGTCAGCAGAAGTAGTAGTATTATCACAGATGTTTAGTGAAATTGAGTCCAAGGAATTAAAAAAGTTTCCTAAAAGCACTGAATGAAGTGGCATGTGTGGCTCTTTGTTTTTTTTGTGGTGGTGTGGATTTTGTTTCTCAATCATTCATTCTGCTGAAGTTATTTATCGGTGTTTGGTGTGTGAGCCTTTTCATTTTGACTGTTGCAAAGTAGCAAACACTGCTGTTTGATTGGGTTCCTGCGGCCACCCAGCATGCAGTCATGGCAACCCTCCAGCCAGGGAGCTGCTGGCTGCCTGCGGTTGATCCAAAGGGACACACATCTGAACACCTTGCCCTGTGCTTTTTACTGTTTGCCTTAGTGGATGGCCACTGGGCTGATGAACTGCAGATGTCATGGCTTTTTGATCTTTAAATTTATGGGCAGAGATGAAGGCCGACTCAAAACAGGCCTGGCTTGGGACTAATGGGTGTCAAATTAACTGAAACAAAGGATTTAGTTCAAAAATATTGATTCACCTGTGTTGTTAAAATAAATTCTTGTATTTATATACATGGCTGTCTTTGATATGGTATGTAATTTGATGTGTTATGTCATTTCCAAATTTTGTAAGGTGTCTCTGGTTTGTTATCCAGGAGGGATGCAGGACTACAACTACCTCTATGGAAACTGTCTGGAGATCACCATGGAGCTGAGCTGCTGCAAATATCCTCTTGCTGCTGAACTTCGTAAGGAATGGGACATGAACAGAGAATCTCTCATAGCCTACATGGAAAAGGTAGAGAGGATTAATCATCAGTACCATATATTACATTTCAAACTTTAAGCATAATGCCACAGTCAAACCTTCTTTGAGACCTTTGTCATATAATTTCTCCAGTTCATCAAATCGTCCAAGGTATTCACAATAATGCCATCTTCCAGATTCATATAGGTGTTCGTGGATATGTGAAAGAGGCTGTTAATGGTAGTGCTCTCACCAGTGCCAGCATTGTGGTTGCTGGCATACTCCATAACTTGACCACTGGAATGTATGGGGACTATTATCGTCTCCTGCTTCCAGGAACATATAACATCACAGCTGTTGCCCCAGGGTGAGTAGTTACAATGAACTGCTTTCACAAAGCAGGTTTTCAGCAATAGCTACATCTCTCTTTTAAATTTTTTTTTGACAGCCACAAAGTAATTGCTGCTGGTTGTTTGTTGATTGCTGCAAAATTAGAACAATGATGAGACACATTTTGAAATCCGGTTCTTCAAGGCTATTAGACACTAGAGCTGAGTCTCAAGGTTACAGCACAGTTAAGGCGTAGTTTCCTTCTCTTGAGAGTTAGACAAAAGGTCTTTGTTAGTGAGGAGAAGGAAAATGTAAACATAAAAAGCTCTTGACTGACTTCTTGGTCGTGAAGGAAGTGCTCAAGCAAATTTTTTTTTCATTGAAGCTGTGACATCTAATTTTGCTGCTTACTAATGATTTTAATGTGTTCTTTTTCTCCAAAGGTACATATCAGCGACAGTCCACAGTGTTCAGGTCATGGAAGGCAAAGCCACAGAACTAAACTTCACCTTGGCACCAGTGGCCAGTGAGGTTGAAAGTAGCAGCACTCCATCCTCCATGCCACCCACCAGTCATCCAAACAATTCCACCGCCACAACCAAGCCCTCTGATCATACCATTACTCTCCCTGACGGGACCAAAAATAGCCCTGGTGTACTTCCACCTGAACACCAGCCCATCCAGCCACAGGAATTTCGTCACCACAACTACGCAGACATGGAACTCTTCTTGCGCAAATACAATAGCGAGTTTCCCTCCATTACCCATCTTTACTCTGTTGGTCACTCTGTGGAAGCCCGCGAGCTCTGGGTGATGATCATCTCAGACAACCCCACTGTACATGAGCATGGTATGTGTCACAGGATCACAGCGTTAATGATGCATTAAAAGATCTTTCGATAACTGTTGAAATGATTTTCTGCTTATATCTTGGTATAATCTGTTTAGATATATATATATATATATATATATATATATATATTTATTTATTTATTTATTTATTTTCTCCCTGTTTCCTGTCTTTCCATACCAGGTGAACCAGAGTTTAAGTATGTGGCCAACATGCATGGTAATGAAGTGGTGGGTCGGGAGTTGTTGCTCAATCTCATTGAATACCTGTGCCGTAACTATGGTACTGACCTGGAGGTCACGAAATTGGTCAACAACACCCGCATTCATATCATGCCATCTATGAACCCTGATGGCTATGAGGCAGCTATTGAAGGTAAGACAGAGGGGGACACAGTTGCACAATAAATAGTGACCACTTTGGCAACAGCAATGTAACACAAACTGCACAGCATGAATTTAAGACCTGTGACATTATGGAACCTATTACAGGATACATGTCAGGTTTCTTTGGAGCAAAGCTGTAACATGATAGGAATGAAACAGTAACTTGATCATTTGACTAACATCCATTTAGTTTGTGCTACTATCAATTTTTTAGTTACAGTAAAAAAAACACAGCTAGCAGGAGCTATGGAGAAGATGGAAATTAAGCAGTACATGTCTAGAGGTGGGAACATTTTATGGTTAAAGATGTAGATAACCGCAGTTGACTCATCTTTATTACCTATTTCCTCACAGGTGATGTAAAGGGCTACAAAGGACGCAACAACAGCAACAATTTTGACCTGAATCGCAATTTCCCAGACCAATTTACCACCATCACAGACCCCAGACAGCCAGAAACTATAGCTGTGATGAACTGGCTGAAGAGCATCCCCTTTGTCTTGTCAGCCAATCTCCATGGAGGCACGGTGCTATTTTGTGCTTTGAGTGCCAAAGATTGGTGCCAAACAACCTTTTAATATTTAACATTGTTTGCCTAGTATTTATTATATTTATTCATGATAAAATAAAACATTCTTATTTTTATGACTTCATTTTATGCTATTTATTACGTGTGTTTTCAGTTTTATCCTGTTTTATCTAAAAGAGTTGTAACTATCTTCAGTAAATCTGAATGGGGTTGATTCTATATGTCAGCCAACTGTGCAGACTGAAGTTTATTTCAACCATAAATTTAGGTGAGTTTGGTGTTTTCTATTGTCTTAACCTTCTGTTGTGGAATTCAGGTTCGTTGGTGGTGAACTACCCCTATGACGACGACAAAGAGGGAACAACTCAGTACAGCCAGTCACCTGACGACAAAGTCTTTCAGCAAGTGTCCAGAGCTTACTCACAGGTAAGTGGACACTGTGTTGTTGCGACTGACTCAGGTTGGGAGAATGACTGCTTGTGATTTCACCTTGCTATTAAAAACTAAATTTGTAGTTACAGTGCCAAGGGAAGTCATGGGGTTTTTGTGAAATCACAGCACAGCCAACGTTGGAAAACTTGATGACAACAGCACTCATTGTTGACCTCTAACTCATGTGTTTTTGTGCATGCAGGAGAATCCTCTGATGCACAATGGACATCCTTGTGAGGAACTGTACCGTGACGAATATTTTGAGGATGGCATCACCAATGGTGCCAACTGGTACAATGTTCCTGGTATGGCAAAATCCCTCACTCATCACATTTATGTTTCCCATAAGAGATCAGTCAAATTAACCTTTTTATAGTTGCTTTTCTGTGTGATTTTTAGTTCTTTCACATAATCTTGAAGTTGTTTAGCTGTGGAGAATAATCTTATTTGGTGAACTCAGACTTTTTTTTTTTTTTTTTTTTAATTTCCTAAAAGAACAATACCATCGATTTTATGCAGAGCTTGCACATATTTATTGTATATTGTATGGAGAACTTAAAAAAGTAACAGAAAATTGTGTGCTAAATTCTACTCTGTTTTGTACAAACATGATATGTCCCATAATCATAAAATCATCAAACTTTAGGCTTCAAGTGAAACCTTAAAATTTCAGATGGAGTTTAAAGGAGCATTTTTTTTTTTCAGGTGGCATGCAGGACTGGAACTATTTGAACACCAATTGCTTTGAGGTCACCATTGAGTTAGGTTGCATCAAGTACCCTATGGCAAACGACTTGCCTAAATACTGGGAACAAAACCGAAAAGCCTTACTTCATTTTATACACCAGGTGAAAAAACACAAAGTTCAACATCACTCTGATCTTAATTTTTATTGTCACTCACTTTTGCAGCTACTCATGCTCATGTGATCCTTTCTGTAGGTCCACACTGGAATAAAGGGCACAGTGTCTGACATGAATGATGGTACAGGAATTCCCAATGCCACCATTTCTGTGGCTGACATAGACCACAACATCACCTCAGCCCATACCGGAGACTACTGGAGAATACTAGTGCCCGGCACTTACTCTATCACAGTTTCTGCACATGGGTAAGATTTGAGGAACTGCATCACAAACAAATACTGTACAGCTTCTGACAAAAGATTCACATTACTTGGTGAGATTTCAAGTGCTCTTAACTTTTAAATAACTTTTTTTTTCTGTTGTCCAGATATACGCCTCTGAGAACCTATGCCACAGTCTCGCAAGACAGCGTGGAATTGGTGGATTTCAGACTGACACGTTTACATTCAGACTCAAAAGGCCAGGCTCAAAATGGCCTTCAACCCACTCAGAACCCATCGGAGAAGGAGTTCCAGAGCTTAATCAAGGAACTCTCTCTGGGCCAGGGTTTGGAGAAGTTGGTCAGGATCACAGCCACAGACAGCAGCTTCCGTTATCAACGCTACAAAGAATTGTCCGGCTTCATGAGGGGCCTCACACTTAACTTTCCCAAAATTACATCTTTGCGAGGGTAGGTGGGATTTGTCTTCCCTCAAGCTTTTAAACTAACCTGTCCTCCATTAATTGTTTTGCATCATACATCTGTGCTACTGTTTTAACTTAGAAAATGTAATAATATAGACATCAATTTTGGTTATTTGTCTAGTTTGGGCCGGAGTGTAGAGTTTCGAACATTGTGGGCTCTAGAAATCTCCAACAAACCAAGGGAGGCTGAACCATCTGAACCCAAGATTCGCTTTGTAGCAGGGATCCATGGCAATGCTCCAGTGGGCACAGAGCTGCTGCTAGAGTTTGCTGCTTTCTTATGTATCAACTATGGCAAGAACCCAGCCATCACCAGGGTGAGTTTTTGTTAATTTAGTTAGTCATGAAGTGCAGTTTTTGAAGGCCTAGATTTTTAAACTATACTGTTTATGTATCTACTGAAGACAATTCAAGTAAAAACAATTCATTTTGACTTACTCCATTTTGCTTTTCTAGTTGATCAATGAGACCAGGATTGTCATTGTTCCCTCCATCAACCCAGATGGACGGGAACAGGCTGTTGAGAAGCAGTGCAACTCCACCCAGGGCTTGACCAATGCTCATGGCAAAGATCTGGACACAGACTTCTTTGGTCAGTTGTATGGGCTTGGGTAACTCCTACTGAAAGATAAAAACAAAAGAAGATGACCATGAAAAAAAAATGTATGATCTTTTTCAGTTTTCTGCACATGATCTCTCATTTTAGGCAATGCATCACAACGTGTCGTTGAGGCCCAACCTGAGACCAGAGCAATGATGGACATGATCCTAGACAAGGGCTACACTCTCTCTGTAGCCCTTGATGGAGGCGCCCTTGTAGCTACCTACCCATATGACAAGCCTGTCCAGTCTGGTAACATATCACACACTGTTCAGTTACCTACTCAAAGAATCTGCCTTGTTAAGTTATTTAACTTGATGATTGCCTATAAATACTCTTTTGCTATTTTGGTCATGTGAGTTGGTAAATTGATTATTAACCACTCTGCAGTTTGCTAAGAGTAGGATGAATGATATATAAAATATGCCTGTAAGCTTTTATTTTGCGTCTTTTTAGTTGAAAACGAGGGCACATTGAAGTACTTGGCGAGTGTTTATGCCAACAACCACCCCAAGATGCACCTTGGGGACACTGGATGTTCGAATAATGGACAGAGTATGTAGTTGGGCTACCATAAATAAATTGGAATAGCCAATGTCTGATGGCTAATGGAATTTTTCTGTCACTCAGTGGGCAACATCCCAGATGGAGTTATGAGGGCAGCCGAGAGACAAAGTCACATGGGGAGTATGAAAGTAAGTCTTTCCACCACAGTCTCTGATAGTGGTTAGGTTATTGGCCATGATGCCACCAAAAGGTAGAATTTGAAATCTAAATCTGAAAATGCACATTTCAAGTTTCAGCTCTGATATCCTGAATGTAAGTTAGTAGATATTTGTCAAATCATGTGACTAAGCCAAGTGTGGCCAAGCCTTCTTCAGTACTGTGCTGTGCGTCATCTCACATCTACATGTTTTCCAAGGATTTCAGTATGGACTTTGGCCACTGCCCAGAAATCACAGTGTATACTGGCTGCTGTTTGTTCCCCCCTGCTGAGCAGCTGGCCAAACTGTGGGCTGAGAATAAGAAGGCTCTTCTAAGCATGTTGGTGGAGGTAGGATGCAAAATCAGCCCTTAATGGAGAAGTATAATCAATTGAGCATTCATTTCTTACACCAATGCATTCATTTCAAACAAGATTTTTTTTTTTATAAAGTCTTGAAGCAATATGAATATTTTAAATTAGAAAGTACCTAGGTTTAAGGAAGTGTTTTGATTGCATAAATATAAGGCTCTACAGTTATACTGTAGGCTTAGGTGATTACTTTTGAGTATGATTCATTCCATTGTCATCAGCCTCTGTTTCTACCCCATCCAGGTCCATAAAGGGGTGCGTGGCGTGGTGAGGGATAAGAGTGGAAAGCCTATTGTTGGGGCCATCATTGTACTGAATGGGGGTGTGAGAGTCTTTAGTGCAGAGGGTGGGTACTTCCATGCACTGTTGGCTCCTGGAAACCACAACATTGAAGCTGTTGCTGATGGCTACCAACAACAACGGCAAGAGGTACACAGTTACATATAGACAAGGAATTATTATCCTTTAGAAAGATGAACGTGATGGGGGGGGAAAGCATTATGGTGTAGTAAGTTTACCATTACAGTTGTATCAAATATCCGGGGAGAGTCACATATCTAAAGTCCATCAGTCTATTATTTTTAGAGAGGGTTTTTGAGAGGGTTACTAATTAGGCCAATGGTAATCAAGGAACATTTTCAAACTGTTTTTTAAAACACAATAGTAATTTCAATTCTGTATATGTATCTTAGTTTTATGTTCAAGAAAAGGAACTGGTTTAGTCAGTTCAAATAATTGCTAGTGAGATCAGTGCTGAGTAAAACAAAAGACTTAAGTCTAGCTTTGACTGAGTATAGATTTTTATGATAGGAACAGCTGGCAAGCAGAAGTCAATTCAGCTCCAGTTGTAACCACATGCACTATATTGTGCAGGTGATGCACAAATGCAATACTTCTTACAGTGCAGTAAAACATTTCAGAAGCTGATATTCCCAAAAACAAAGAAGTATGTGGACTGAGCACAAAAGCCGATGTTTCAAAAGTGGCAAACATTGTCAAGCAGCTGATGAAAAGGAACTCTTAAAAATGTAAATCTGACTTCACATAAACATGTTCAAAAATACATTTGAAATATGAATTTGTTCCACACTGTGTGATTAAAGGTAACAAAAATTAATGATATAGAGCAACAAAAACCAAGACCCCCCCCCCCCAAAAAAAAAACAAACACTCTGCATCTTCAAGTCTTTGGGAGGAACTTATTGTGGTTCCCCTTTACTGTCCACATCTATGAAGGGTGTAGGGCGGAGCAAACAAAATCTCTCTAGCACCTCCACCCTTCCATTTGGCTGCTCTGAAATTTGAAGCGTTGGGTAGGCTAGCTCTTCAAACAGATGATCCTTTATGTCACACCCCAGCTGCAAACTGTATGCTGTGAGGGCCCCACAAGGACTAAAGAGCAGAGGATCCACCACTGAATGATATATCTGCTGGTACTCTGGTATCATGAAGCCGTGGATCATCAGAGGCTCTGGATGACTAGCTGGCATGTTATTGGGTGTTTTCTCTTCTGCAGAGAGGGCTCCATTGCAGCTAGGAAGTCTTAGATCTGGGAGAACAGCAGCATTCCTTATGTACCTGTCATCCAGGGGTCTCTGGGGGTGTTCACTCTGCTCACACGCAAAGTCAAGATCACGACTTGGGGCCAACGTGGATGTCCTCACCTTAATAGCCTCCCCATATTTCTTAGGACACCGAATACACCGCCTTAGTCCATAGGGACGCATCTCATTGCTCTGGGTAGTAAAGTTTAAGTGGATATTTGTCTTAGTCCCAAAAAAACCTCCAATCATAATGAAAAAGGGAAAGCAATTAGGACCAAGGGGTACACTTACTCTTTGGATGTATGTCAGACCATCCCACTGAATCATATCTGACACCACATTGTTGGAAATCCTTTCCTTACTTTAGAAACTATTTCCCCCATATTTTAAACTGGAACAAGTAAGTGAGAGATTGTTGTAATTTATTTCTCAGAAGATAGCTGAGTAATTTAGAATTTTTATGAGCCAGTCTTTAAATTCCATTTAGACGTACAAGACAACCTGCAGCAGATTATACTAAGCAGTCACACCTGCAGATGAGACTTGCTAATGAAGTGCTCGAAGCCCCATTTCTGTGTGGGGGGTTGCAACAGACAGCTAAATGCTCTTTACTTGAATATCAACAAACAGCTATGATGGATGAGAAGATGAGGTAGAGCTTGATAGTTTCTCTTGTTTCATTTTGGTTGTTGTTTGGGAAATGTTATTGAAGGAGTGAAATTAGTAGAAAAACAACTAAAACAAAACTAATCTTAATTATTCAAATGTGACATCCCACTAATGAACTTTTAAAATAAAAAAATGTCTAAAAAATCTAATTCTATCTTGATTATTATGGCCATATTGAGAAAAAGTTCAACTCGAAGTAAGCAGGTATTAGATTCAGCTTCTTGACAAAGAAACCTTAGAAGCGTTACTGTTATAAATGATTGTCCTGACATTCACAAAACTTTGACTGTGTGCCTGGATAGCTCTGAAGTTTACTCAAGTATTTTTGCTGTGTTCCAGGTGGTGGTGTCCTCCTTTGAAGCTGCTAGCTCAATCATCATTGAGTTTGATATGGATAACAGTATCTTTGGTCTGCCACGGGAGTTTGTAGTGGCCAGTGCAGGTAAGCATCTCGTATCCATTTGCGTCTTTCTTAATACAATAATAAGTGGCATTGCAATCTGTAGATTTTTTTTTTGTTTTTTTTTTGTTTCATGGTTTTGATATTGCTAGCAATTGTACTTTGTAGTCTTCTTTTGTGCAACACTGTTCCTGACAAATGTTTGCAAATCAAACTTCTTTAAATGATTTATAGTTTATCAGTCTTGTCCGTAACACAGATGACACATGCACTAGCTGTCTCTTTTGAAATGCTGTTTTAAAAAAAAAAAAAAAAAACAAAACTGCAAAACTCTGTCTTTCTGTAAGCAGGTTAATTCAACAATCTTTGTCTGCTCAGTTATAAAAATTGGAAATGTTTAAAGCTGTGTATATGCAGAAATTCTGAGGTGTGTATTTCCCTTAATCCCTGCAGCAGCCTCAATGACAGCTTTGGTGGTGACAGCATGCATTATCTGGTGCGTTTGTGCGGCGAAGTCCAACCGTCAGAAGGATGGTTTCCACCGTTTGCGACAGCACCGTGATGATTATGACGATGAGATCAGGCTCACTTCTATGGGCTCTAAGAAGTCCCTGCTCGCCCACGAGTTTCAGGACGAGAGCGAAAGTGATGAAGAGACACTGTATGCCAACAAAATCTGAAAACGATTGCACCAATTTGGCACAGTATTTTTGTTTTGATTTTTCCCTTAAATTAAACCTCTGACCAATAAGGAACAGGTCGAACTTTGGGCAGCATCTCTCTTTCTTCATGACTGAGATGCATAAGCGATAGATGATTTGTTCTCTTATACCAACAAGCTCTGAGCACTCACTTCTGGTCTCACAGTTATTAGTGCAACTTGATACTTAAGACCGTCATGCTGGTGTCTGGACTGAAGGGCTCTTTTTTTAATTTAATTTAATTTTTTTTTTTGTGCTGCATCCCTGCTTGACTGGTTAAATAAAAGGACAGACAGCTGGTGACAAATAGGGATGGAGGAGGAAATGTTTTGGTCCACTGTGGCTCTCATCCGTCCTTTTGCAGTCCAGCTTTTGTTTCAAAGCCATTCAAGAATGCTCTTGAAGACCACTACATGTCCTGCACAGCTAATAGGCCAGGCCTTTAAGTCCAAATAAACTCTTGTCAATGGATGCGCAATGAATGCCAGATTGAATTGTTTAATGTCCCCACTGATATGTAACATCACCTTGTAGTTCCTCGAGATAGGAACTTAGAAATTATGTTTCTATGAGTTAAGACCGCATTGCCACAATGAAGTGTCTGAGCCTTTGGGAGACTTAATCCAATTCTGTGCCTTGGTGTCTGTAAAGTTTACAGTCTGGTCAGGCTGTAGTATGTGACAGACAGCAGCAAAGTAGTGAATAGATAATACTTAGTCCAAGTTGAAATTAAATCCATCCTAAACTCAGGTGGTAGGAAAAGAGAAATTATGACACAATAGCTGAACTCCAGTGTTGCACAGTTCTGGAGCTAACTTCAGCCTGGCTGACCTGGATTTAGTACTAGAGGATGTTTCCAAATTGTAACGTGAGCTTCTCAAAAGCTTTAAAGCATCAGGGAGAATCTGTTACAAAGTGTAATTGAAAACCTTCTGTGAGTGTAGGGAGCGCGTTGATAAATGCCCAGAGGTCACTTGCACTAAGACAGTTGTCCCATATGACTGATCAAGTAAGACTATTAATCTATGAATAGGCAATCTTGAAAAGAATGTATTTTTGTCCTTTTTTGATTGAATGTTTGTTGGATTGTTTGTACATGGAGGTTTTGTGAGATTTGCTTTAAGATTTGCTTGTCATACGGAAACTGCTCCTTTTGCACAATTATCTTGTTGTGCATTGTTAATATTATTTCACTCTAAGGAGTATGTTCTTTTTCTTTGTGTGTTTTCCCCACTTTTCAGTACTTTGAAGACACAAACCATAGCAGCTTTGTCCGTCCATAATGATCAATGTCTACAAGTTGGTTGCAAATATTTTCTAAACTCATTGTAATATAAAGATCAGCTCATTAATTTGACTGAGACTTCCATGTAATGTTGCCGATGTGCTGCTGGAGATGGTACGCTTGTTAATGACACTGAAAAAGAGGCTGAATTGTAGGCTGGTTTGCAATGTTAAGTCTCATTTCTGTAATATGTTAAAGGAAGTAATTGGACAAACCAAGGAAGCACATTTATGTGCAGACATGCAACTAAACAGGAGCGTTACTAGAAGAAAAAGTGAGACCTCTGCCTGACTAATCTTGTACTCTACTATCCAGAACAGCATAAAGTTTCACTTAGAGCATCTTCTAATAATTCAGGTGAACTGCCAAAAACCAAAAGAATGTGGTTTTCCTTACAGTAGAAATCCATGTATAACTATTCCTAACTGAATTGAACTCATCACACCACTATCATGTGGCTCTTGATTTGGGAATGCTATGCATGTTTTTCATCACATAACTTGAAGAGCTTGCTGATGAATTTGCCTTTATTTCCAGCTGAAGATATTCTTTCTCTTTTTAACAAATGCAGCTGTCAGTAAGGATAAACCTGATATCTGTATAGGGAGACAGTTTTGTATATTTTTTTTTTTTTTTTTTTTTCCTAAACTGTCTGTGAATGTGTGTATGATTTTTGAAAGTTGAATATGTGTCAGGGTCATGTAATGTTGGTGTGAAGATTTTATATGAACTGGAATCAACTAAATAAGGTTTGCCAATTGTGAGTGGGGAAAATAAGTGGAATTCATTTTAACTGAATTTACACGACAAAACCTTTCAAAAAACGTCTGTAATCATGACATGCTAACATGCACAAAAAACACAATGAAATAAAACTTCTCACAGTACATATCCTGTTTGTGTGTTTTGTGTTTTTGGCACTTGCATTTTCTGGTACTTAAACAACTGTGCATGAGTGAATAATAAAAGGAGTTCACCAGAACAGAAACTACACCAATAAGATTGTTTTTTCTGATTAAATGATTTTCTCAACTTTTACAAAATATACAGGGTTTTTTTGTTTTGTTTTTTTAACTCCCCCCCCCCAAAAAAAAACCAACAAAAAAAAGAAAAACAGCAAAAAACTGTGTTATTGCTTCATCCCTAGAGGCTTTTTGTGCAATGTGGGTCAGGACTGCTCATCGTGTCTGATGCTCCAGGAATGCAGAACATCCTGATTACATGACATGCACTGGATCCTCCGGGCTGTTGTAACATTTTCAGCAACAAGGGACCACCACTCTTTATCTGTTTTCAGATTTCTTTTTCTTTCCTTTTTTTTTTTATGTGTCAGAAGCATAAAGATGGACAGGCTGGCTGATGGTGATATGCTTTGTGTATGCTATACTTCTAAATACCACAGACTACTTTGGTTGTTTTACTATGCAGTATTTCATGGAGAATGTCATGACTGATTCTGTCTCTGTTTCCTTGGTGTTATTAATGCCACAGAGGAAGTAGCACAGTGTTAACATAGGCAGCAAAATAGTTCTCTCACAGCAAACCAAGCAATAAAATAAGAGTAACGCAGCTTTCCCTCTAAACCAAACTAACAACACAAGCCAATCTGCAGTAACGACGTAAATTTACGCGAGTACTGTACTTAAATACAGTTTTTGAGTATCTGTACTTTACTTGAGTATTATTTTTGGGGGGATACTTTGACTTTCACTTCACTACATTTGAAGCATAAATATTGCACTTTTTACTCCACTACATTTCTATTGATGCTCTCATTACTTTTGCACTAGTCTAACATTACTCGTTCATTGTTTTTTATTGTAGTTGTTTTTGTAACACACACACACCTCTGTGTGTGTTCCAGGTGAGAATATGGCCACGATGTACAATCCTCATCCTACCTGGATTATTTCTCCATAGCGATCGGCTCATACTTTATACATCGTGGCCGTATTGTTACCTGAACACGCATTATCTTGTAGCCAGAGTTTGGATGTCTTCTGTGGACATCACTGACAACATCACCCACAGCTGAATACAGGTCTGTCTTTCTGCACACACACACACACACACACACACACACAGACAAAACATTAACAACGAGCAATGTCCCGGTCCTTGTGTATGTTGTTGTGTCTGAAGCGGTGGAGTGCACTTTTAATTCCACATTAATGCGACATTTACCCAGAGTTATCCTGTAACTGTTGCGTTGCCTGACAGGCTCAGACGAGGGCGACAAAAACCCACCGCACACCTTTTCCCTTTAAAGCGGAGTCGTGCACGGACACGTGACGTAACGCGGATCCTGGTGACGTTGCAGCCAAACAAAGATGGCAGGAATAGGAAGCAGCAACTACTGGGAAGGTAAGGGAGCACAATTTGACCCGATTCACACCACTTAGACTTGACAACAGCATCTAGGACGACGTTCGTGGTGTCAGCAGTCAGCCTCTAAGCGTGTGCGTCGGCATTACTGGCTAGCACCTTTATGGTATCAACACATATATCCTCACAACGGCTGGCTACAAGCTAACCGTGGCTAACGCACCGCCGTACAAATTGGCGTTATTCCTTCAGCTGTCAAATCGTTGCCGGAGCCTTAAACGGGTTATTAACTGGGTTTTAAGGCCCGAGCTTAACGAATCAAGACCGATTTCTGCGCTTTTCCCTCAGCGAATGTGCTTAACAGTGAAAATCGCTCGACTCCTTTCAGTGTTATAAGTTAGTAAGGATTGCGGTATTCGCATTAAAGTATAATGAACATACACAAAGAGGGATTGGGTTCATTTTGTTGCGATTCTTATTTTGTATACATTTAAACACCAAAAGACCAAAAGTTACCGAAACCTGGCATGGTAAATATCAAATATTTCATTATGGGAAACGTCTTGCTTTAACAAAAATAACGAACATTTCAGAGAAACAGAGTTATTCTCAAACTTTTTCGGTCGTTTTGGACAAGGGCTAAATTTCGCCCCAACAAAATGCTAATGAAATAACACGACCTCATAATTTTCAGATTTGTTGCAGTGACATCAAGTAACAGGAGTTTTTATAGCTCGACGATTCAAAACCGCCGGAAAAATATATTTGGCTGTGGTGTAGCTGGTTTAACACATCTTATATCCACCCAGGTGGTGGTATTTACTGTGTATAAATTACCACCTGTTTCACCTGCATCTTCATCATTATGCTTAATTTGGAATGTAACTAGGACTTATCAATATAGAAATGCAATAAATAAATCTATGTTTTTCAAGGGATTAGTTTAAGTATAAAGCAACATAAAGTTGTGTGTTTATTTTTCACAGTTGAGTGTAATACGTTGTCTGGGTATCTGTGTCTGTGATGCAGATCTGCGAAAGCAGGCCAGACAGCTGGAAAATGAACTTGATCTGAAGTTGGTCTCCTTCAGTAAATTGTGCACTAGCTACAGCAGCTCCAGAGATGGACGACGAGGAGACACGTAAGATCAAGTTCTCTGTCATGCCTTCAGAGTTAACAGATGTCTTGGCTAAAAGTCTGTGTGTTTTCAATCATAAATCTTCAGGAGTAGGCAAAGAATTTCCTGAGTACAATCTTACAATAAATATGATCCCAGATACAGTTGTTGCATAAGTGTGCCACCAGAGTGCCTGGATATTTGAGATAAAGCTTGCCACTAGAGGAAAGTGCTGTCCGTAGGAAGGAAGTGTCTGTGAGCAATGCATTGAGTCCAAATCCAAGAGCATTGTTTACAAGCAATAATGCCATGAGAGGAAGCAAATGAAGGTGTTGGAAAATGTTTCCCCATGGTGATCTTATTATAATTACACTATCAGCACACTTTTCTTTCTTCAGTTAATGAAAACACCACATCTGGAAAATCTTAGCTCTAGAAGGCCTGTAATTTGGATTCTTAAAAATAATGTGACTCACAGCAGTCATTTGCAGGAGAAATACTCTTTGTTTCTAAGTGCTGTTGGTTTGATAACACTCACACAGTCAGGGTACATTTCTGCTGATACATTATCACTAACTTCTTTCCATGCCATTTAATCTATGCATCTCTCTATGGAAAGAGTACTGTATTGTTCTTGGGTTAATGCCTACTTACATTGCTATGTGGATGATAAAAATAAAGCATTTTAAATTACCAAGTCTAAATAAAATTCATTTCTGTTAGAATTACTTTCATTTGCACTTAACTCTTCTGAATGATATTTTCATATAGTGTATCACCATTTAACCCAATTTTCCAACACCCAATATTTAGTTTTGTTCAGTAAGACAACTCTGAATATTGTGTTTGGGCTTTTTTTTTTTTTGTTGTTAATTTGTTTGTTTGTTTGTTTGGTTTTTTTTTTTTTTTCAAACTGAGAAGACCTGTAAAGATGTCCTTCTTAAAGAAGTTAGCACATACGACTTAAGGTCAGCTAATAGTGCTCCTTTCTTTGCTTTCACTTCTCAAGGTCAGACACAACCCCACTGCTAAACAACTCCACTCAGGACAGGATGTTTGACACCATGTCAGTGGAGATTGAACAGCTGTTGGCCAAAGTAAGTAAACTTTCATGGCCCAGTGGCCAGTGAAAGTCTACCAAATAGACCGCAATAAGAACGATAATAGACTTATGCTGAAGCAGTTGTCTTTTGTCACGCTGCAGATTCCACTTATGCATGTGGTTTGCATTGGACACATGAATGCATAAAAGTGTTTGACTCTGTTAAGAGCCAGATTCCTCAAACAACAAGAAATCAAAGCAGAAGAAGATTGTTTTTTTGAAGTGTGTTTTTAAAAGTCAGTGTCATAAATATAAGAGATGCAAGTCAAAAACAATGGCTACTTTATAATAATGTGCAGAAGGCTCAAATAAATTTGCCCATATTATGTGCTACATAATTTTGCTATTTAGCATTAAAGACATCACTGTGATGCACATCCACAAATTGTGAAACATGGGTATGTTTGATACATAGTGTTATTTTCTTTTACATATGCATTATGTTGTGTAGTGTGCACATTTATTGTTGCATCTGCTGATTTACTGTTTTCCTGACATGTTTTCTATTGCTGTGTTAATCCATTCAAATTTTTTATCTCTTTGTCAGCTGACTGCAGTGAATGACAAGATGGCAGAATACACCAATGCACCGGGAACAGCTTCTCTCAATGCCGCCCTCATGCACACACTTCAGAGACACAGAGACATATTACAGGTTTGTCTCCATATTCCTTTACTTATGTTGTGTACTTAACACTATTTTATGAAGTGTTTCATTCTCTTGCTAACTTTGGTCTTCATCAGCGCCCTCTTCATTTTGAGTTTTTGTTTTCCCCCTAGGATTATACACATGAATTTCACAAAACCAAAGGCAACTTCTTGGCCATTCGGGAGAGGGAAGACCTTTTGGGGTCTGTCAAAAAAGATATTGAGTGAGTATCCATTTCCATCAGCATGTTTCACAGTTATGTCTCTGATATATACTCTTCTCACTGTAAATGCAATTCCAATTCACAGAACTATTAATAACAAATGAAATATATTAACTGATTAAGGTACATTGAATACTTCTGTCTTTATCATTTCACTCACAATTGCTAAACTTCAAACTATATGCAAAACTAATAACATTGTCATGTGATATGTTGCTTGTGTTTAAACCTAGTGGCTGTAGAGAGATAAAACTGCCAGGCATTATTCAAAGTAGTCCTGGGTTGAGTTGAACCTTGACTACTTTGTGGCATGCGCTTAAAAAACGTTGGCCATTAAACCCTAGGGAGATTCATGGGCGCTTTGGCCTTGCATTGAGAAAGTGTGTCCTCTCCTCAGATTGGCTTAGTTGGAGTCAGTATATTGAAATGAGATAGAGGCTCCCATAGACCATGACTCTTGTTGGCTTTTTTTTTTTGTAATGGCTTATTGATCTATAAGCTGGAGGATTGAGGTGAGCACTGCATCTTCATCCATCTAACATGTTGATAGTCTGTGGCTGCCTAAAACCAGCACACATGTTCCATAGATCTCACATTTATTTTGTATCAACAAAAAAGTTTAATTTGTTATTGTTGTGGTTTTTTTTTTTTTTGTAATAGTGCATTATTCTTTATACCCCCAATAATTGTAATCTTTAAAATGAAATATTTTAAGCCTACTTGAATCAATGCACCACTAACCTGTGATTATTGCACCAAGGCAATCCAGTTTTAACTGTATATCTAGCCAGGTAGTAGCATCCCATGGGGTCAGCACTACATGCAACAGTTCACTCGATCTTCTCATTAAATCTCATTACTGAGGAGTGCCACTGACCCCACTAACAGGCTCAGTGCTGATGAATCTAATACATAACATTGAGCCAGTGTTGTTGACTTGGTGCTCAGCCTAACAATGACTAATGTGTCCCAGGGCTGCTGAGGGAACAGTCTGAGCTCCCAGGTGGGGGAATTGCAACTACTCTTAGTGTGTCCCAGAGCAATGAGACTTTGAGTCGTGCTTTACAGGAGACATTTTATTTTTCACAAATTAAAAAAAAAAACAACATATACTGAACTTTTCTTGGCTAAATGGTGGAGCACTGAGAAGATGATTGGTAGCTTTCGAAACGAGACTCTTCCCACACAGCTAAGTTGTATTTGTATTCCCCCCCCCCCCCCCCCCCCCCATTGCTGGAAACCAAAACATGAGGTCAGTTTGTTCAAATATGTGTAGGCCTTTTTTTTTTGGGGGGGGGGGGGATGCCATTGACACGTGGCTGGCCTTGTAAGTACATCTGTGCATTTTTGTCCCATTTTGACAGGTAGAGGGCAGTAGAAATCTTATGCATGGAGTAGATGTTGCCAAAATGCTGAAGACTGTCAATTTTAATGTGTATCGGGGTTGTTTTCAATCCAGAATCTAAAATACCCATACTAATTAAAATAGACACTGCACATTGTGTCATTCATGCAAGCAACTCAAAGAGTAGCAATACTCTCTCAGACACTGTACCAATATCTTGGAGAGTGTTCGCAGAATCTATCATGAAAACGCACACACACTTAAACAGTCACATTTCTAGTGTGCAGTTATGCCTTTCATAACTGCAGGAAGGAGCAGAGCTGAGCTAAGACCTAATGCTTGCTCTGCTGCTGCTTTGATTTTAAATGTCAGCAACAAAAATGACAGCTAGCCTGTGATTTACATTGGTGGCCTTTTAAAAAGTCTCTCTGGAGTGATGAAGTTGGCTGTCAGTACAGGCATCATCTGCCTTGCTGGTGGGACAACCAGCCCACGTTCAAGGCAGCCGCTGAGGAGTGTGCTGTGTGTGCACTGAATATAGTATTTCCATTCATTGGCTTTGGATGGTGCACTGGGGATGAAGTAGGCACATTTGCTCCTGGACTGCTTGCAGTTAGCTGGATGGGTGGGGTAGGATATTTGTGTGCAGACTCGTGTTACACAGTTGCCCCTTCTCTACTGCTCTTTCTCTTATTATAAAAGCAGGATGGGATTGTTAAAGGACAGAGACAGCTTGAAGTAGGCTGTTCACTAATGCTGATAGCGAGAGATGGATAAGGTAAACCAGTGGTGCAATATGTTTTCTGAGTATAACCAGTCATCCATTAGCTTCAGCTATTTTACTACCAAATTGCTCAGTAACTGAGACCACCATTTCGTTTCTCCTCTTTTATTAACCTTAGATTGTATGGCTTGTCAATATGTGGATAGAGTCAGTGGTCTCCTACATAGGTAAGGTTTACAAAATCAATACTAATCATTCTGAGCCCAACCACCTACTCTGAACCCTTTTAGTAAGGTACCCAATCACAAAATTGGTACAGATTAATGAATGCAAACAACATTTCTTTGACACTGAGACACATTGAATATAATGTGCTCTTTCATAATTCAGTGGTTCTGCTCCTGTGTTCTCCATTTTGATTTCCTACTGTTACAATCCTTCATTTGAATGGGTAGATGTTTCAATGGAGGATTAAATAGGCTGGTGAGAGAGATATACATAAAGCTTAACTCTTGTAACTGAAGGAGAGGAGAAAATCCATATCTGCCCATCTACATTGTGGTTGTTATGCAGGTGAACCTCTTGAAAATCTGCTCTACAGCCATACTGGTGTTGTGTTTACTATGTTAAGTTATCAGTAATGCAAAATACAGTAATTATTTCCTGTAGTGGCTGCTGCTGCTTTCATATTTAAAGCTTTCACTGGAAAACCACAAAAAGGCTTTTACTGGAAAGTGGGTATAGGAATTGCAGTGTTATTGGCACTAACTGCCATCTGACAAAAACTGGTCTACACAGCAGTCACACTAGTGATCACACCCCTGATCAGATGAATTATTGCAAAGAATAGTAAATAATAAGTAAGGCCACTTTAATTGTAGTGTCACGTTATTCTTAAGTCATTGTCATCACATACATTTCTTTAAATTATGAGTGTGCTTAGAGTAATGTATCTGCATAACCCTTTCAGGACATACAAGAGTGGCTCGGGGGTCAACAACAGAAGAACAGAACTGTTCCTGAAGGAGCATGAACATCTGAGAAAGTAAGGACCTTTCAATCCAGCTTTATAATTCTTTTAAGGGTATCAAAGCTAGGGTAACTGGTCTTGACATTGCTGCATATTTATTTGTACTTTAATGTCTTACAACAACACATTTTGAATTTATTACCCAAGTTTGTATATTAATGCTTCAAAAAGTTAGGCATGTTTTTCATACTGACATAGTAGGTCAAAGTATGATCTTCCAGCAACCTAATTAGCATCCCTCTATCATTGGCTGACTCTCAAGCACTGCAGAACAGCGTGAGTTCATGAAGTCTGTGAAATCTCTATGCCTGTACCGGTGTGCTGGATGCACCCTATGTGGAAATTAAAATTGAAAGTCAGCAGGGCCCATACACAGAAAAAGTAAGCATAAACTACAGATAGAGTTCCATCTGTTAATTTGGAAATAGCTGGCAAATATAAAAACAATCTGATTGAATCTCTCAGAGGCTAAATGTTTGTTTCTTGTTTTAGCTGCTATAATGAATAGTATCCCAATTATTCTCCATCCTAGACCTTTTAAGTAATTTAAAATCAGACTTGACCTGACCTACTATGCCCAATGTTTATCTCTGAATTTAACTAATGGAAATGAATTTGTAGAGGGACAATGCAGTCCAACAAAATATCTCTGCATGCAGACAGTGTGACTTTGAATTGTTCCCAGAAACTGTGTTGCCAAAGATTTAATGCTTTGTGAAAGAAGTATTGGTTCATTCATATAAATTACTTTATTCTACTCCCCTGTCTTTCACCATGTATACTTTGACTATTGAAGTCGCAACATACAAATTATGGTTGACATTATTTGTCCGGGCCAGTGGATTTTCTAATCAAATTAGACTAGAAGTAGTTACGCCAAAAAAAAAAAAAAAAATGATGGTGGCAGGATGACAAGAGTTGGATGACTTCACTCTCAATCAACTTTCCTAATTGGCTATGTACATACATTGTATGTTGAAGTTCCTCAATGGATTAGTTTGTTATTTTAAAAATATACAGTGCACATGTACATGTCTCACTACCATATTATCTTTTGTAAGGTTGGCAATTGTCAATTTGAAATTCCCAATGAAAAATTTAGGCATAACCTTGTGAAGTGTTACTTTTGACCAGTTTCTCAGATAAAATCCCCTTCCTTCATTCATTGAAACTGAGCTGGAAAAAAAACAACTGGACTTTGATGATACAAGTATTGTTCAGAGTATGAAATGAGAACAGTTGCTGCTGATAACAGATTACGCTGAACCTCCTCTGTCTTTATGCAGCCATCTGCACTCCCAGCAATGGAGCTTTTGTGCCAATCCAGCACAATTGATCAGGATATTGATAATGAAATTATCTCATTATAGCACAGCCCATATTACAGGGCTTCCCCTGACTGATGACAAAGATGGGAGGGAACAAGGCGATTGGAGATGAGGATCATGTTACGCTTGATTGATCCTATTAGAGCCATAAAACAGGAAAGAAGGCTGGAAGGGAAAAGGGATAAAATGTGTTAGTGGCTAGAGCATTGGTTTGAAGTCTCTTTTCAAGCAGAGGAAGGATACTCCATAAAGATTATAGATATGAGTTGAAATGCTCTTTATCTTTTATGCAATGACCGATGCTCTCTTTTCTAAATGCTCTTTTAAGTAAAGTATAATAAATTTAAAGGTATCTCTTTATATGATCTGCGATCCTTTTTGTACATTTTTTTTTTATTTACAACATGTTACTGAGAGCAGATGAATGAGTTGTTACTCGATCAGATTTTTTTTACCCAACTGTTCATGATATGTTACAAGTTTTGGACTCTATTGTGAACTGATCAAGATAAGGTTGGGAATATCAGACATGGAGGCCCCAGATGTTGACGTTACGATTTAATAAGGTCTAATATTTCACTGTCCCTTTGCTGACTAGCTCATCGCTGCTGACAGCCAGATCGGTGTTTGTTTTGTGATTCTCGCCTACAAATATGGCGATTGTTGATTTAGAGTGACGTAAAAGTTGCACTGAATTCTGATACGGGCTATTCAGACTGAGGTCGCATGTAAAAATCTGTATCCAATTTACAACCACAAATCCAATTTTAAAAGATAAGTTTCCATGTGCTTTTTGCCGTTCAAGCTGTTGTTAAAAAATCAGATGTGGGTGGGAAAAGAACTGATATGAACACAGCCTTATTAGGTAAGCTTGTGATTTGAAGCTGCTTTTCACCCATGGGTTTTTAACTCAGGGCATGAAGCAAAATGAAACAAACTCTACAAATCTTTCTCCAGAATAGTTTTAACATAAATAATGCAATGTCTGATGAGTACACATTTGCTTCAGCATTGCAGTGAATTATGGGCTTTCTATGAAATTTATATTGGAAAATGAACTAATCTCTTATCTGAAAAAGTCCCTGGTAGTTCATATCCAAATGACTGGCGGCCTGTGTGTGCCAGCCTGCATTAATTTTCAGCAGACCTTAGTGACACTGACATGCCAAGAATCATTTTAAGAGGCCATCTTTAATTTTAGAGAAAGATCAACCTTGTATGGATCCGCATAAGTCAGCACTACCTACATATTAGTTTTTAATTAATTTGAAATACTTCAGCAGATGGTTCTTGTAGTGTTTGTAAAGTAATCATAAATGATGCTGATCCTCTCTTGTCTGAAGCTAAGGTTTCTTTCATATGCACTATCTACCAGCTGTTTTTTTTTTTTTTTTTTTTATTCCAAATGTAAAATCTAAAATCTATTATTGTTGTAATGTAGCAGAAGGCTGAAATGTTAAAAAAATAGGAAAACAAATTGCACAGACTTGAAGACTGTCTGAATGCACTGCATCTATTTTTCCATCTCTTTCAGCCATAAAACATAGCGTTCATGAATAAACTAGAAGGAGGAAGGGGCAGGTCCATTAAAAGTTCATGCTGGGCTAGCTCTTATGGTACTGGTCACACTGATATGGACTGGATTTTTGATACAGTGAAGTGGTGGAAGTTTACACTTTCAATTGAAAATAATTTGCATGAATTTCAATTGTTTGTGCCTGCTTTTTGTGTTAATTTGCTATCTCCATGAAATGCTTTCTTCAAAACTTAATTACAAGAAGAAATCAGTTTTTAGGTTGCCCCCCCCCCTCCTTATGGCTCTGCACATTTATGTAGTGGAGGCATACAGTTATAGGAAAGCAAAAAGATTGAAGCAAATTATAATTATTAAATTGTGTCTGAATGCAAATGAATTCAACAATCATCCATTTTTCAAGGGAGCATCATCTTGGCACCGTAACACCAGGATAGTTCATAGATGATTACTAAATAATGGAAATGCTCAAAGGGTCAGTAACAATGGGTTCTGGAAATGGAAGTCCAGTGGCAGGTATTTCCCCCCCAATATCTTGGCAACAAATTTAACAAAACCACTAATAACACAAAGCCAGGTAAAAAACTGAGTGTTTCTTTTGGTGGTGAAAATGGCAAACCTTTCAAGTGGCATGTCATTATTGATTTTCAATATTGTCAATATTTATTGTTAATTCTGTCCATACCTTGATGTCAGCTCTAAGCTAAAGTTGGCTTTTGCTCTATACAGGACTGCTAGTACTTGTCAAAGATAGTTTGTAAGGGCAGAAGCTCCACTCATCTCAGGAGCAAAACCTCTACTTCCAAAAGAAATCCTTTTTTGAGTTTGCTGTTGTGATCCAGCCAAAAATCTATTTTATGTTTGCAGCTAATTTATCATGTTTTTTTTTTCAGCATTTTACAGAAACAATTTATCTGCTCCATCCTCTGTGTCCTTTTTGTCTTTTTCTCTCCCCTGCTGTTACTTTGCCTGGCCTGTTGCCCATCTTATAAAGTTTATCTGAGCTGCCAGTTCCCTGATATGCTAATGTAAGCAGTTAAGGGGAGCTCTAAGGACTCAGTAGAATATGCTGCTCTGTACTCTCTGGCTGACCAAAGCTGGCTCAGTTTTGGAATAGTTCACAACAAATTCCGAGGTTTACCTGGAAATCTAACTAAGATGGCATGTGGGGGAGTTGGGTGAGACTGTGTGCTTTCTATTGCTGTTATATTTTGTAGTGTGCTTTGAGTTTAGTTTATTTTTTTTGTTTGTTTGTTTGGGTTTTCTTTTTTTTCCCCCCCAGATCCTCCAATATGAAGTGTTCATCCTGTAGCAAAGTCATCTGCATTGGCACAGCTTATTCTCTGTTGTACAGGCCCTACCTGCTTAACTATCCCAAACTAAATTTCAAAAGAGTGCAGTAGCTCACATTGCTGACAACACCTGCTACTTGATCTAACAGTCTAATCTATTTAATCTTATTTACATTCCATAAACAGTATCTTCATTCAGGTCTCTAGACTTGTTTTCCTGCTTCTCCTGTTTTGATTGTGTCATGACAGCTACCACTTATACTATCAAAGTAGCATGTTATGTCACCATTTTGCATGTGTCTGTTTTTGTTGTTAGTGGGTAGATGGTGAGGTGAATTTCAGTTCACTTGTTAGGTGTTTCAGATTCCATACGCTCTATTGTGTTTAATTACACATGCAGTTTGTTGAAAAGTTACGTTGCTGTTAAGATCATCTCGATGTGAATTCCCATCCATAGTAAGTGGTGTTGGAAAAAAAGCATCAACACATTTCAAATCTTCTCTGAGATTTGATGTGTGACAGCAGTTTACTTAGCGCAAAGCTTTTTGAGGATTTGCAATACTGCTTTCTGCTTTTCTATGTCCATGTCCTGTCAATGACGAGAGACTGCAAAAAGAAGCACATAGGCAAGTTGGATACATTCATCACACTGGAGAGGCAATTACCTTGGAACTAATGAGCAATTTAATGAGTGCAGCAAAACATCACTGACCTGACGACACTGAAGGAACCAATCTAAAGCTGAAGCAACAGAAGTATAAACAGAACATAGGACAGGCATAAGAAGGGGGAACATTTCCCCCATCTCATCCTCATATATAAAGACTACATTAATGAATTTTTACCTCAGTGCCCAGCCGCTCTGTCTTCCTCTTCAACTCATAATATATAAAGCACTGTTGGTAGTTTAAAGGTTTCAAGTTTCTTTGTCAGTCATTTTTCTTTTAAAGAACAATGCATTCATATATATATATATATATATATATATATATATATATATATATATATATATATATATATATATATATATATATATATATATATATATATATATATATATAAAAAAAAAATTTATTAATTTTTTTTAAAGAACAATGCATACAGGGCAGCACAGGGCCTGGGGCCTTTCTGTACGGCGTCTGCATGTTCTCCCCGTACTTGCTCGGGTTTCCTCCCACAATTACCCATACTTGCAGTATAGCATTTGTGACAGATGACAAATTCAATCTGAATTTTGCACCAGTTGACCGTTTCTCAAAATCATCTGATATCTGTAAAAGTTTTAATACAACAACAAATAATATGATTTTTAGAATTGACAAATCTCAGCTTTGTATTTGTGTATGGCACTAAGATCCAAGAATAGAAGGCCCACCAGCCCACATAGTGACTCTCCTCATATAAACAGTGTGTATTATTAAACTAGGCTCCATTTTGCTGTTGTGTGTTGCAACTTTCTCACGGTGGGATTTATAAAGTTTGTTCTCTCTCTCTCTCTCTCTCTCTCTCTCTCTCTCTCTCTATATATATATATATATATATATATATATATATATATATATATATATATATATATATATATATATATATATATATTCCATAATAATCAACTTACTTGTCTTTTGAGAATATTGGGTCTCCCTAGAATTAATTATTTTTGATTAACGGACTTGTTGCCAGATTTAAAAAAAAAAAAAAAAAAAAAAAATTTAGCATGCACACATATTTGCTAACAATGCATGTGCATACCCAGGGCCTCATGTGTTTTCACCTAACTTAAATAGAAAGCAGCTGTATGGGTGCAGAGGGGTCAGCCCATTACTGTTCCATCAGCATTTGAGATTGTTATCGTGTGCAGAAATGCATTACATGCTGTTATATTTAAGTAGTTGTAGAATTTGCCAGATGTGTTAAATTGAGGATCAGGAAGAGGAGTTTGGACAGTACATCCACACACACACACACACACACACACAGCGGCTTTGTCCCAATTATTCCCCTGGTTTGAATCGGTCCTAGTTGTTTAAAAAGAGAATCAAAACTGGTGAGAAACCTTTACTATGCAGATGCCACTCAGAAACTCCACGTCCTCAGAAATGCACACAAACCTCCACTGATTGACCACCAAACCTGAGCTTTAGTTTAAAGTTAAAAGAAAGGGTTTGGGTCAAGGTTGCAGAGGGTTGTGGTTTGGTTTGAGTGTGGCGTGGATACATTGCTCTTTCTCCATTTGTTGCATATTGACAACTCAGAGCCTAACATGAATTCTATATTGAGCAATAAACATGAGAATGGGAGTTATTGAAACATTGTTGAACTATGAAATAGAACCCCTTAATTTTATTTATTTGGCTTACTTTATTTGTCAGGAACATTATTTGAATTGATTGCAATTAGTGAATAAACTGCTGAGAGAATTCCTGTTTGAGTAACCTGAGACGCAAAAACTGGCACACACAACATAAGAGGGTTGTCTGTGTGTTTGTTTCCCTTCCAGTATTCTCCGTAGGACAAAAGCAAACATTCGGCACACCCTCTTTGATAGTTAGGCAGAAGAATAAACTCCATTCTCTCTGGGGTAAAATCCTCTCAGGATCAACTTAGTCTAAGGTCATGCATGAGGACAAGAAATTACTTAGAAATTTGTTTCCTGCTGAATTTTAACATAAATTTACAAACATTTTTCACTTGCTCTTAAACAGGTACCATATTGATTTAAATAAATAAATAAACAAACTAACTAAAGTAGGCTTCTTCAACTCAACTGCTCTGTCCAAAAAACAGCCTTTAACACCTAGTCCCATTTATCAAATGTCCCTATTCAAGACAATAATAAATAATACTTTTTTCTGATGTGTGTTAAGCAAAGTATAAAACAACACAAACTAAGCAGCACTTACACAAATGTGTCACCACATCGATGTTGGTGGGAAGATTCAATGTTGTTATGCTGTGTTCTGCCAGATTGTTAGTTATTCACTGTGTGGGAGTTGATGAGCTTTACATGCCGAGGGGGAAAAAAAGACGATCTAGTCCACGACATAATTTAATTCACTTCCAGCTCACTTTCACCAAAGTGATTTATCTGAATTCTGGACCATCTAGGTCAGCACTGATCACTGCCAATTTGATCACTGGTAATAGCTAACTCCCAACTTTTAAGCTAGATGTTTACATGTTCCTCATTATCAGTAGCTTACCAATGTCTTTATTTTTCTCTCCTTTCACCGTCTATAGTTCGGACCGACTGATGGATGATACAATAAGGTAAGACCTTCTTTCTGTTGTGTCCATAATGGAACACAGAGATTTGCATGTGACAGGCTTCTTGTTCAGTCTTTTCTTGCTGCTGACCTTGAATCAAACCCCTCAGTATATCACCTCACAATGGATCTTAATGAGGTCTAGATCTGTCAAGCCTAGCAGCTCCTGCTGAGCTAGCGCTTGGGAAATGTAGAAAATGATTCTTAGTCATCATGTATCATCCTTCAGCAGCACAAATATAAACCCTGGGAGAGGAACAGAATAAACTTAAGAGAAAATGGTTTTGTGTCAATTTTTTAACTAAAGTATGAAAAAGGAAAATGTGTCTCAAAACAGTTTCTTGAACCTGTAGATAGCAATATATGCCTTTTGTTGTTTCTGTGGACACTTAATTTCAGTGAAGTGCCCCAGTTCAGTATAGGAAATGTCTTTTAAATTAAAGATATCTGTTGAATTCAGCTTGTCGTTGCCAGTCTGTCATTTAATATAATGGCTCAATGCTGAATGACAGAGCAGCTCCCCACACTTGGACAAAGCAACAAACTCAAGAAAACATGGTTAGCTATTGGATAGAAAAGCAGAGGTATCATTGATAGAGTATGTCAGCAGTCTTTATCAACGTTAGTCCAACCAGGTACTTGGAGGAATGTAAGCAATGAAATGTCCCTCTTTCATCTTATTCCAGTGCTAAATAAAAAAAATTAAATAATCTGGAGTATAAAAATAAACCATAAATGTTAACATTGCAGTTTTAAGCTGTGCAACTAAAATCAACTTTAACTGATTCCTCTTCAACAGGTTAGGGTGAGACCTTTACTCTAGTTATCTCTGATTGATCGTGCACACTTTGTGAAGGAAATCTTTGTCTTCCATCTCTGATTCTCATGAGCTGGTTAACACAGGCGTAAAGGTGTGATGAGGTTTCTGAAGTCAGCAAAATGTTTCCTCCTGACTGAGGAGAACATGATCCCCAAAACACTGATCCAGGCCAAGACTGCGGACTCCACCTGCAGTAGCTGCCATGACCTCACACACACACCCCACCTTTCACACATTCAAACTTCACACACTGCAAATTTTTTACCCAACAATATTCAAGTTCACAAATGAATACACACGCAAGGCTTGATGCTTCATCTACCAGACAAAGGAGTAAACACCCACTGTGATTTCATTTACTTTGTTTTGAGCTGTCCCCCGTGGGACTGGGAGGGGTTTGTCCCGTGTGACCAGTGCTTTCTAGTTGTCACCCTGCCGTTCACAGTGAAGTTTAAAAAAAAACAAACAAAAACATTGCATCTATTTCATGTACTTTAGAGAAATAGATTACATAGGTCACCAGAAAACTTTGATCTTATTTTTCAACTGTAAAATCACCTGCTTGTATGTGTCATTGCCCCAATTATTTCAACAAACACATCAACACAACAACAGTGTATGTTTGTCTTTTATGCTGTGTAAGAAAGGATCAGCTGATATTAGATATGGCTGATCATCTTTAGATGGAGGTGAGACCAATGTGAGAGCAAATATTCTATGATTCAAATGTTCTGTTTCTCTGTAGTGAAATGCTTCAGAGGACTCTGGAGCTGTTTTTGAGTATTGATTGTCTAACAGATGCCTCAGAGGGCAAACATAGAGCCTGAAACTTCTCCTGCCAACTGCCTGGCTGCACTTTCCTCCTCTGAGAGTTGCTGAGGCCATATTTTCAGAACAGGAGAGGTACAATATCACAGCCATTCTATACCTGCCTTCTACAAACCCAGACATGACACACACACACACACACACACACACACACACACACACACACACACACACACAAACCTGAAGGAGAATGTGATAAGATAAGAAATCTTTCACTCCAGAATCATTCCCCTTTCAAAACCCAGTTTTATTCATTATAGAGGTATACCTATCAAACCGGTGACAACCCTTGTGACTTCTTTCGACTGTGCACAAATCTTTAAATATCAAAATCAATTTTCAGCGAGTATTTTTATTTCCTCTTCTCCTTTTTCTATGAAAAACATTGAAGGAGATGTAGTTATTGGACCACAGCGGCAGAAATGGTTGCAACATAATGATTTTGATGATAAAGCATTTTCTTATTGATTGACCTGTTTGTTTTGTTTGTATTTTTCCCCTCCTAAAACATATATTTAATCGATCCTTTTGTCCTCTTTAAGAGTTTGCTCCTCTGACTCTTCAAATTCAATCATCATCTGCTGGTGGATGAAGGAATTCCAGCCATATGTTGTATGTGCTTATGACTGCAGCCCCATGTAGTCCTGCTGTTCCTTAACTCCTTTTGCTTTGTCTCTTTAGTATTGCCATGGCGACCAAGGAGAACATGACCTCCCAAAGGGGCATGCTAAAATCCATACAGAGCAGGGTTAACACACTGGCCAGTATCCTTTTTATGTATGTGTATGGTTGTGTGCTGGGAACCAGACGGAACAAAACCCACATTGAAATGTTGCTGATATAAATCAATGCTTGCTTGCACATGGGTTTTCTAGAATGAAATTATTCATTGGGATGTACCAGCAGGCAGCAGTCAAATCAAAAAGTTCCCTATCATGTCACTTAATAAAGGACCTTTGTTTGATGGATTTAGATATCAAAACCATTTCTGTTATTTTATTTCTGATTACATAAACCATCAGGAATTTTTATTTTTCATTTCCCTAACTTGACTAACCCAGATCGTTTCCCCACTATTAACAATCTCATCCAGCGAATCAACCTGCGGAAGAGACGGGACTCTCTCATCCTTGGCACAGTGATTGGCGTCTGCACCATTCTCCTCCTCCTCTACGCTTTTCACTGAAAGTCAGGTCTGGTGAAATCTCTGAACGAGTAGGACTGATCAGTTCTTTGTAGTGTGGGAACCCCAGGAGACTGAAGTCAGTTGTAGGAGGAGTCTGGTGGTCCCTGAAAAGAAAGACTTTGAGTTGGCCCAGATCTGGGACAGGAACAAATTTGGCCAACATGAACTACTGAGCTTGTATCTAACAGTGGGACAGATGGAGGGCTGATAGCTGGGTGAAATTCTGCCAACAAGGAAATGGAGACCAAAAGAACGGAATACTAGATTTTAAAAAATGATATTGATAACTGACTAAAAGACAAACTTAATGCCATTGGAAGAATGAAGACTGTGTGATGCATAGTTCTTTTTCACAGATGGACGGTTTTTTAGTTGATTGATTCTTTTTAACGGATGGTGTTGGATGAATAGTCGATTGTGGGCTGTAAAATGTGAATTAATAAATTATTCATATCAGTATGTGCAACAAATGTGTGTGACACTTAGATGCTAAATCATTTCAATCATTTTCTTTTTCAAAATTGGAGCTATGGAGCTCCATTTATTTAAAAAAAAAAAAAAAAAATCTTAAGATGCTTTTTGGTCTTTTTAGTCTGCTTAAGGGACTTGACGGTTAGAAATGGGGAGTGGCATGAAACAAATAAGGTCCTTCTCCATATTTGAATCATACAGTGTTGTGGTTCAAAGTCAGCCCCTCAAACTTGTATATCAATAAGGTGACTCACTCTATTCCCCCTTTTCTAAAATGCAGCTAACTGACAATTTTGAATGTATTACACAAGGTTTGAGAAAGTTCAGAGAGATTTTCAGTTATAAAAAAAAATAAAATAATTATATTGCCAACAATTGATTGATTAATCAAAAAAAAATCAACTGATAAAAGAACTATGAAAACAAAATGGTCGCTGCTATTTCCGTTCATACCAGATTTTCCAACTTTCTAGTCTTGTGTAGTCTTGAAAAATCAATTTCAATTTATTGAATGAGAGTTTCGTAGTGAGCCTCTGAAGGCCGTAGTCTCTGAATAGCAGTGAAAGAAAATGACACCTGACACTGCTTTGGTGATGCACACCTGGCATCGACCTCTTTTTGATACCAGTCAGCCTGAAAAACACAGTGACATATACAGTTGAAGCTGAGGACTAAAGCATTCAGCCAACAAAGGAGTGATTGCAGATGGGCTTACAGCAGTTACATTAAAGTCTTACTTTGTTGGTGAGCTAGCTACGGGATTGTGAAAGCAAGGCAGCTGTGTGAGAACCATCACTGTGCGTTTGTCTCACAGCTTCTGGATACTGCTTGAGTGGAATCCAAATAATACGGTCTCACTTCAATGGGCTGAAGAGGATAAATTTGGTTTCTTGTCCTCATTCTCTGTTTGATGCCTTGTTCAGAAAGGAAAAACTAAATGTATTGAAGGCTTGGCACCTTTGTTTAAAATGTTCATGTTTTTTTTTTTTTGTTTTTTTTTTAAGTGAATAGTCTGTTCTCTATTTTTTCCCAGCAACTGGACAGCCACTGTCATCTTGCCCTAAATATCTTACTTCTTTTAGGAGGAAAAGCACGTGCTTTAGTCTAAATTCAGTTCAGACATGTACAGACCGTCAGACAGAGCAGAGTTGCTGATGCATTCAGCTCTTGAATACTGCAGCCACTCAAACTGAAAGCTGCCCAAGTGGAACTAAGCACCTCTCACTTTGACAAGCTGCGCTACAGTAACTACCGACAAGCAGAGTCTGTTTCTTCAGAGCACCTGAAGTGTCTGACCGAAGTGTGGTCCTCTGTGTCTGTGTAGAAAAGCAGATTGCTATTCATGGCCCCTGTCAATTCCCACAAAAAATATTAATTGATCATTTCAAATTTAAGCAAAGCAATTGGTCTTATAAAAAGTGTTCACCAGTTGTGGAAATACATTTCATAGATCTCGTTGGAAGTCAAGGTCTTCTGTAAAAGCACACCAGAGTGCAATCGAGTACAACAGTACATCAGACTGTAGCCTTGATTGGGTCTCAATGCTACATTCATAAACGTATTTTTCTCTGTCCCATTGTACAGAAGTAAATAAGTTGAGTTAAATAACGTAGGCCTTTTATTTTACTTGATATAAATACATCGAGTTTATCAAATCTAAATAAATTAATCTGCATCCCTTCTTATTCATACAGTAGATAGCTAATTCACCATTGGATTGCAGACTGAAATAGCGATAAGATGAAGCCTCTTGGATGCATAAAAAAATGTAATTAAAAGCTGTCCATTACTGTGTTTTATGACCAAATACCTGTAGGATTAATTACACTCCCATGATGCTCAGCTACTCTATTCTGTGTATTTAATGCAGATTTGCAAACATTAAACGCAGCCTTTAAAAGCTGCTAACAAAACTGTACTCCTCCAAAATTGGTTCTGCCTCTTCTTGGCTGTCAATATGTAACTCCTCGTTAACTGTCATCAAAAGTCAACACTTGGACCATGCATGGTAACATTTATTCCAAACATGCAAAATGTACATCACAGAGATGAAAACTGACACATACAATATACTGCCAAAGAAAAACAGTCATACATAGAAATGAAGTTAAGTTTGGCGCTGATCTGCTGACAAAGTGTCGCTTCTGAGCTGGACAACTGACTCGTAGTCACCAGCTTCAAACGTGGAACATTTGGATGTTAGACAATAACACTAGCGCAGTAGTTCACACTTAGTCTACATTGGTGATATGTTGTCGTTTGGCAGCAATGTGATGAAACATATTTCCTTTACTTTGGTCGTAAACACAAGGGATCTTTGGATTTTGCTGCTTGCAGATGTATCCATAAAGAACAGGATTTTTATGTACAGCTATGAATTAGAATGCAGTCAATATAAACCCTTTTTGCACAAAACATTGTGCTACATAGATTGTAACTTTTCAGCTTTTCGTTGATGATCAATTCAAAATGTGTTAGAATCACTTAAGCTGCAAAGTCTGATAAATCTCATGTCTTATCAGTCATAACAAGCTGGTGTTTCCCTTGTTTCATGTGAATGAGCCCTTAAGCAAAGATCAACTGGAACTGGAATTAAACATGGCATCACTTTTTTTTTTTTTTTAAATCACTTTAAAGGGGCTTAGACCAGATTTAGATCACATAACTTACCAAAAAATGAAAAGCGGTGGTCTTAAATGACATGGTTTTATAGTGATGTTACCTGTGCTTGTAGCATAAGCCTGTAATGTATCATTACAGCAGACCTGCGTATTGACAAAGGACGTAGCGTGGCCTCTCGGATAAAGATGTAAAAGTGACAAACGCAGACATTCTGTAGTGCTTTCATTGTAAATAAAGATTCTTTAAATGCTTTTTGTTACTCAGTCAAACTTAAAAGACCTGCTCATCTACAAAAAAATGAATAAATATGAATAAGTCAGTTTGGCCCATAGCATGCGTATATATTGCATAAATATTTTCCCATATAAATACATTTCATACCAGTTAGGAGCAGAAAAAACCCAACAACTTTGTGTGAAACAATGATATTTAACAGTCCATGTATGACAATGTTAGACTGGCAATGGGAAATGCAAAACTATGGTGTAAAAGGCAAAATGGAGTTGAAGAAGATGGCGTTAATAAGAGAGCGACAGCAGCCACTTAGTCAGGTGAGGATGTGAGAGGAAAAGAAGGAAATTCAAAGATGGCGGGAGGTTTGACATGCGTTTCTGCCTCGGGAGATTTCTCATTCATTCTACAGTGGCTGGACTCACGCAATGTGCATAAATCACTCTTCAGTGTGCAAATGTATTAGTCTCTGACTCCGTAATAAAAGAGACAACCAATAACAGTCAAAACCAATGCAGACATTTCGGTTATCTACATTCAGGCATGCAGTTGGTCTCCTTTTTTTTTTTTTTTTTCTTCTTTTTTTTTTTTTTTTTGTTCAAAAAATTATAATAACAAAAATTAAAAAAATGTGTTCCCTGCCCCCTTTTTCACAAACCCTTGACTATCCTCTGATAACTCAAGTGCTGGCAAAGCAGCCAGTGTGACAGTCTTACCAAATCCAGCACCACGTAGCATACAAACATTTTTATAAAATGTACATCTATATTTCAGATATATTTGTTGCTGTATATACTTTGAATGCAAGAGGTTCAGTAAGGAATATATGTGGATTATATGAAGCTGTCCAAAATTTGCAGTTTTTTTCAAAGGCGCCCCATCCCAGACATGGAAAAAGTCTGTCATTCACTCTCTCCTCGTCCGCCGATCTTTCTCTTTGTGATAACAAGTCCGTTATTCAAAAAAGATACATTAATGAGTTCCCCTGACCACATACAAATGTGCATTTCTTTCCTTCCTGTTTCATCCTGAACAATTTAATGTCAGGTATTTGGTTATTTTTGACAAGCAAATGTTACTTGGTTCTAATGCATGCATCTTTGAATGTTTTTTTTTTTTTTTTTCTTTTCCCATTTGTTTACTTGCTGCAATACCTACTGTCACGGTGTGCCTATTTTCTTTTCTGAGGGTGGATGTAATTACAATATAACATTAAGGTCAGAATTGCATTTCTCTCTTTTTTTTTTTCTTCCTTTCTTTTTTCTTTTTTTTTTTTCTTGTTGCATCCGTTGTTTGGCTGTGATGATTCCCCCCCCCCCCCCCTCCAGTCCTCCATGTCACTGGGTCACTGTAAAACAGAGAAAAGAAGGAAGGAAGGTGTCGTTACAGAGAGTCAGGTAAGACATAAAGATTTTGGTTACTGAGAATCTAGTGTTAGAGGCTCTGAGCAGCAGGGTAGCGGCCTTTGCTGCACTGTCAGCCCTCTACAGTCACTGCAGTGCTAAATTAATCTGCGCACACAAACACGGCTGGGAAATGTGCTGACTTTGGACGTAGAAATACACACATCTCATGCTTGTGCAGTCGTGTCATATATCACCCAGTAATCGTAATGCAGTAGGTATTCTTTGTTGTTGAACAGTTGTTAAAGCTCTATGTGTGTCTATGAGCGCACACATACACATATAATACATAATTTTTATACGATATATCTCTGTATATTTGTCAAATGATGTAGTCGAGGAATCACATTAATGTGCAGAATGCTAGTTGCCGGGGTTACCAAAACGGCTTAATGCCATTCACTTTTACATCATTGTGTCTTCAAACTTTGTCCCTCTTGTCTTCCTTTCTCTACCTGAAACTGAGACGTAGACTATGATGATGACCACGCCCAGGACGATGGACACAATACTGAGCAGACGTGCCAGTCGACCCAGCCTCCTCGCCCCGTCCATATCCCCAGCCTGGAGGCTGTTTCTGGACTGGAGACAGAGAAGCACGTGTTATTATCAACAGGAACAATTTAACAATGGTATTAAGCATGGCATATGTTTAAAAAAAAAAAAAATCATTGCATTCATTCACATACAAACAGCAATTTCTGTTAAACCTTTTAAAGGTATTATGTGAACGAACGAAACACATTCACAACCACCTCAAATGTTGTAGCTTTATCATTCTATTAGCCCTAACAAGGAAACCATTAGGGGAGACATCTTAATCCTCGTGTTCCTGATTTAAGTGATGATATTATCTTTGGCATTTCAAGGAAATCAAATTTATCTGCAGGTGCTCATAGTGGAATAAGTGAGAAAGCACCAAGAGAGAGCTTCAGGTCACTGAGAAACCTTATTCAGAATTTTGGGGGAAAGTGAGAAAGGCACTCAGAAAGAGATCATCTCAACTGACACTGCAGGAACTGTATGGACCCTTGGATTAACAGCTGAGGTGTTTTCAAAGTTTGAAGATGCAAACGCAGTGATGTAACATTGACTTGGCTTCTGGGAGCTGTGCAGACCCATCAGCTGTAAAATGCCACCAATAATTTACGCCCAGCTGTGAACAGGGAAATAGTCTGTCTGGGACAGGATGAAAGGATGTGACTTGCAGCTCTTTGAGGTGATTTGATATCAGTTTAGAGTCTGGACAACGGTAAATCTCACACAGTTCACATTACTGTTGTCGCCTCATCTTTGTTTTGCCTGCAATTTGATCTTCAGTTATCAATGTCAACACACAGGAAAAACTGAATATGACATAATTTTCAGTATACACAAACCGGCATAGCTGCTGATAAATATACTGACACACACACACATTTAAAGCATTCATTCCGTTTTAAAACAATAGTTGAAAATAATCCTGTTGATTACCTTTCTTTAAAAACCTCACTATGTAACACTTCCTCGTTTTCTAGTATTTACTTTTATTTTAATTTTAAATAAGTAAATGTAGGATGAAAGCTTCAATGCCTGCCTGCATGAACATGTTAGAGCCTATTCAATATGTGTGAATTTAATAGAGGATATGTAGAAAAGGACTTTGCACTGTGCACTGTGTTCATTTCATGTATGTATGTCTGCAGGTGCTGCTCTGTCAATGTGTCTACAACCACAATGCTGCACTGTCTCAAGAAATTCAGTCTGTCCAGCCAGAGGACATCCAGCTGGAGGACAGTGTTTAAAGACGCTGACAAGAACATCACTCATCGACAGAAGAAGAGCTGGAGGTAACAGTTATTTTATGTGACTGATAAATTTACCTCATGATTAATGCTTCAGTCAATGAAAAGCTCTAAAAATATTTATTTAATACGATTTAATAAGTTCAAAAACCAAACGTGATGCGGCCAAATTTCTTGTTGTCTTTTTTATTTATTTATGTATTTTTTTTACGAACACTCCCTACATTTATCTGGATCTTATGAATTTTTACATGGTGTCTGTCAAAATAAGTTATTCATGATCTTGGTTTGTTTTTGGTCAGTTTAAAACAGGGAACAAGGAAATGCAGAGCAATGTTGAAATGTATAGTGCACAACCCTTCCTTCACATGGGCTTTCACCGCGAAGGATTCGATAGAGCTATGTTTCTTTTCTGCATAAAATTTTTGTTGCAAAAATGTGTAGAGGTGACACGAGAGCAGTGTGATTTGCCTGGCCATTTCGTCGAATTTCCATTTATCAGTCTGCTATGGACTCGTGTGGGTCCATAGCAGCCGCTTGACAATGCACATCTGACTGTGCCGGCTTTGTTTTTGTTTTGTTTTTCTTAACTAAATAGAATCAGGTTGTGCATCAGGTGCGCACTCACTAGATTTTAATTGAAAGCCTCCTGTGGATAAATTCAGATTTATTACCCAAGAGTTCAGACTGACGGTGAAATACGATTAGAGAAGAGTCGCACGCACTCTGCGTGAAACCAAGTACTACAGCAGAGACAGGGGGCTAAGAAATCACACCTAAACTGATATGCTCTAAATCCAAATGTTACGGTGACGGCAACATCTGTAGGCTGTTAAACATGGTGAAAGCTTTAGGAGCTGTCTGTGGTGCTGAATATGTCTTTTTAAACCAGAGTCTACGGTCGGCACGGCACGACATGTCTCTTGCCCTTCGATTATATTAAATTACACAGCTACATCACTGCAGGGCAGTTTTCCAATAAAGATACTGTGATGTTAGGAAGCCTATCATGAAATTAATTCACATATATTAAGGGCAGAATATGGCTTATTAAAAGCAACTCAGCAGCGGAATGCCATTTTTTTTTCCCTTACCTCTTAGATTTACCTTCCTTTCCTCAATGACTGTAAAGTAAAATTCATACTAAGGATGATTTAGAAGAGAGGTTTAATTAAAAAGGATTTGCTTGTGGGGAAAACAGGAAACAATATTTCACTGGAAATTAGAGTTACCCCCTCGTCATGCTAAAAACCAATACAATAGTTTAATTTCCTTTTGGCTTTTAATTCATTTATTCATTCCTGCTGTTAGTTTTTTCATTGCCCAAAACGTCAGCACAGAGGTTGAAGAGTTAAACTCAGCGTAAACAGCATCACCTCACAACTGAATACAAATAAATAAATAAATCCAAAACATCAATATTCCAATATGTTGTATGTCTTCCTGTCTCAGCCACTCAGTCAATACTGAAGGTCCACAGCTGGGGTTGCCTCAGTATGAGATCCCATTACACTGCAGAGGGAAAGCGAGATGAGCAGAGACCCAACCCCCCCCCCCCCCCACCACCCCACCCAATCTTCTCTGATCTCCTTCTAGGTACTTCATCCTCTGCTCCAATGAGCGCCTCTGACTCCAGACTTTCTCTGCCTCCTTCAGGGGGTGGGGACAGTGCAGCCTGCTGCTGCCTGGGGAACAACTTTTAAACAGCAGGAAGTTCGCTGATGCTGTGATGTAATCATTTAAAATTAGGTTTTAAATTTGGTTTAATATAACTCATGGAGGCGACTTGTCCAGGGTGTACCCCACCCTCGCCCCAGGGTGAGCTGAGATTGGCTCCAGCAACCCCCGCCTCCCAGAAACGGATCAGCAGTAAATAATAAATGAATAAATTAATGAATGAATATCTCATGGGAATATTAAGAGCAATGGGAAATAAGAAGCATTCCCAAAAATTGTGAAATCATCTATCATTATTGGCCGCGTCAGTACACCCGTTTGTGTACAGAGTATAACATTTTCAGGGTGTGGCATGATATCCAGAGATGCTGGTTTGAGTACTTCTGAAACTGCTGATCTCCTGGGACTTTGATGCACAACAATCAGAGGAGGCAGACTAGTTAGAGATAACTACTAATTATAACCGTGGTGAGCAGAAAAAAGTTTTTAGAAGGCACAACGCACTGACACTTGAGGTAGATAAGCTTCCTGTAGGCCAATAATAGAAATCCTAGCCTGCAGTGTGCAGAAACTGCACAACCTAGAATATTTCTAGGCTGATGAATCTGGATTTCTGCTGAGACTGCAGATGGCAGAGTCACAATTTGGCATCAACACTATGAATCCGTAGTCCCAACCTGCCTTGTGTCAGCGGTGCAGACTGATGGTGGTGGTATAATGGTGTAGGGAATATTTTCTCGACACATGTTGGGCCAAGAAAACCAATCAATCATACGGGTACTCTCAGCACGGTAATACATCATGTAACAAAGCAGAATGTCACACAGAACTCCGGTGAACCTCCGTCTGAGAGCAAAGCTTCAAAGCTGCAGTAGGTGATCTTTTTAAGAAGCATGTTACATTTCTTCAACATCCTGAAAGCCATGAATATATTAAACACTCTTACAGCAGACTGGAAAAAATCTGCCCGCAGTGACACACTTAATCGGTTCTACGTGCTGGTCACTCTTGTGCATGACTTCAGGCCAACACTAGTTTGGTGAAGAGTGAGAAATGATCTTGAACATCACATGTAGCGGCAGATAGTTGTAGGCTTAGATCGCTTTTTTGTTTGGCTAATTTCATTTCCGAAAATATGAAACTAATTAATTCAGTAAGCTCGAATTTATATCACAGTCTGAAATACAGTGATAATCATTCATTTCACAAGGCATAGTAATTTGAGGGGTAAACACTTCAAATCTCAATGGGGCTCTGGTATAATTTTGCCATGAGTTGAACAACAAAATGCTAAATTTATGCACATCATCTGGATTACTGTCAGCTACTGCCAGTTGAGAGGGTATTTGTCTCACACGGAGGGACAGGACTAAGCCCCTTGTTTCCAGAATTGTGGTGTGATTCTGTGGTACAAACACAGTCCTGCTGGATCTTGTATTGATCTGGACTCATCACAGAGAAAAGCAATGTCAGCAACTTAAATCAATGGAAGCTCCTTCAAAAAAACAAAAAAAACAAACAAACACTGCCTTTTTAGCCTTCCAGGATAAAGGGATTAGTTATAACAATAAAGATAGATTGCCAATATTTTCCATCCAAAAATAAACATAATAATGGCCAGCATTCTTGTTTAATATATTCAATGTTTGACATTCACCTCAAGGGCTGCATGAGATTTAGTGTGTGTGTGTGTGTTTGTGTGTGTGTGTCTGTGTGTGGTTAGTGGGCGGCACCTTTGCTGGGCTGATGAATGTCTATATTGATTCACAGTGAGAGTAAGCCTGGTCATATTTGTTTTCTGAATGGGAAATTCTACCCTTAAAGTGTTTTGTCCAGTGTTCATTGTCCCACAGCACACATGCACACACACACACACAATCATCTTTCTTTTCATGTGTTCAGAAGAGCAAGGAAGAGACTAGTAAGTCAGTAAGTGCTTCCTTTCTCTCCCATCATTAATAATGGAAAGCCAGCAGCAGCCTCGTGCAGCGGGACGCCATACGACCAAGACCCAGTGTGTAGTCACGTCTGTGAGAGTTGCCAATTTGATCAAAATTCAGGACCGTTGATCGTTTGAAATGTAGCCATTGTTGTCACTAAATTCTAAAAGAAAGAGCTCATGGCTGTCGGTTGGTTTTGTCAGTGTGCTCCATGTAAGGACCGCCGCAGCCTTCAGGGGCTGCTGGGAGGGCTTTTAGACTCCGTCTTCTTACACTTCAGGATCCATTAAAGTTGCAAACCACTCAATGCGCTCATATGATCAAATCAGTCAGACCTATGATGGCACTGCTCTCATTCTTGGAGCTACAAAATGCATTCTAGCTGCTGGTGAAGCTCATAAAATTTTAACAGTATGTATAGCTTGGTTAGTTGGTGAACTGGAAACGGTTAAAATAAGTTGCGCTGCCTAAATGTTAGCAGCACAAAACACTGAGGCCATAATGGTATATTCCATTCAGTTTTTCTATCACTCGGCACATCACTAATATGTAAATCCCTGTAATATGGTCATCCACGTTTCACAGTGCAGTTCAAAACACAATACACAGTTCTGGATTTGCCAAAACAAAATGAGATAGTCCGTATACAAAACATCTAGGCAGTACAGGCCGATCTTTCCAAAATGGAGCAAACAGAAATGGAAGAGCTAAATATCAAAAAAGGCGAAAGCTAGTCCAGATTGATCAGAAGCTTTCAAACACATCCAGTGTATTCAATGTCTGCAGTTCCTCATTAAAACAGTGTGGCGTACAGGTAAATTTAGACAAGCATGCTGATGTTCCTCAGGTACAACTTTCCCATTTAATTTAGCATGTTAGCACGCTGACAGTGAGGCAATAAACACTTAACACAAAGTGCAGTTGTATTTGATGGCAGTGCCGTCATTTTAGGTGTTCACTGATTTGAACTGAGGATGACGCTAGATTAAAAAGATCTGATCTTCTTGATAGACGCAAATATGGGGACCAAATTTAATCGGGACTAACTCAATAGCTGTTGAGGCATCTTCAGTCTTGTTTCAGACCGTCCATCAGTCCAACAGAATGACTACAAAACGAAATAACATGCAGGACTGATGCTGGCTTATTAGATGTAGTATCTATGCAACTGGTGTATGTTGTCAGGACAGAATAGGCTGATGAGAGGCATCGATGAGTATCATACTGGGAGCAATCTCTCCTTTATATCTTAGAACAGCATGTTCGATAAATGATGTTGCTGCCTTTTTCCATTTATGTTACAATTCAGTGCCCTCATGTGATTACAACTCTGTCATCACTTGTATTCAGACTACAGTGTTAGTTTTCCATATATTCAGTTCATTCTTCCACCATGGAATGATAATTATGATATTGCACTTGCAAAAAAATAAATAATTGTGTTTCCTATTTTAACATCAATTAACATCAAGAACAATTTGTTGTTGTTTTTTTTTTTTTTTTTTTTTTTTTTTTTTTATATGCCACATGTAGTGCTCTCCCATTCTGGCAGTATTAGATTTCTAATAAAAAATAATTTACTTACACACACAAGTGCACACAATCACATACATACACCGTCATCAATCTAGCACGGCATTGTGAGTCCATTTTTCACAGGCAAATCTGCCGAGCGTGCAGTAATATCCCTGCAGTTTGGGCCTTCCCATTATGTGGATAGGCTGGTCAGGGCAGTAAAAACCTATTACCCCCGCCTCTCCAATCCCCTTAATTGACTGCACATCTTCTGTGTTTGCCAGCCACAGGCCTTTCCCAAAAGAGCATCTGCCAGAGTTCTGTGGTGGCAGCCAGCTGGACGTCAGCTTTTAGTTGGTCCTGCTGCTGGAAGTGGCGGTAGATGATGATGATGGATATGAGGTATGGCGGTCTGTTGTTAACATTGTGCCATTGTGTGGAAGTACAGAAAGATGCTGGCTCTGACTTCAAAATATTTGACTTAATCATAGATCATTTTTGCCTTTTACAGGATAAAATAGATAATGCTTCACAGTCTCATGCATGTGCATTAGTAGTCACTGCTTCAGCTCCATCATTTACTTATTGAATTTCCTGCTGTTGCTAAATCAAAAGTTTAGTATGAATTCTTATAATATGATATCATAATATAATATGAACTTAAATGATAATTCTCTGGGTTTGTCACAACGCACCCTTTTCAAATGCCATTCAGTCATTTGATCTGTTTAGATCTGTTGATCTGTTGATCTGTTTATGGCATTTTTAAGGGTTGTGATAGCGGATGGTAATTAATAGCACAAATAGCAAACGCAGTGGAAAATCGTTTGCCATGTATTTAAGCTTGAAATCTATTAATGTTGAAGGAAGCTTTAAACATCTGTTCCGGAGGTCTGGGCTGTTTCCTCTGGCCTCCTCACATGAGTACCACCTTAACTGCAGTCGAGCAGTTTCTTTTATTCAACTTTCCAGAAGTATCTATTTCACACAGGCACTTAGTAGAGACCTTGCTCTCCAGGGCTGTATCGTGTGGTATCAACCGCATTACTTTTGATTCATTTTTTCACAGCAAGTGTAAACCTCTGTTTTCCTGGCCTGACTCACTTGCACTTATCAGACATCACCGTGGTGTCTGATTCAATTCCTCTATAATCCAGTGATAGGAACTACTTTATGGCCATTTGCTCTCTCTTGCTCGCTCATCTGCCCTTATAGCAAACAATGTTTTGATCTTCTTTGTGAGGCCCGTATCCCCTTTCCATGCCCCCAGGAAAAGAAAGAGGATGTTGAGCGCTGCCACAGAGCTAGCTAACAGCTGCAATCTGCCCTCTGCAGAGAAACTAAATTGACTTCTCTCGCTTTCTATCGAGTTAGTGGCCAGCTCCAGTTTCTCCCTCCTTCACTCCTCTTTCTTCTGCCCTCTGTCAAAGCTTTTCTCTCTATTTTCACTCAGTCACACACACACACACACGGTTGTCTGTGTGCCATTAGCCAGTAGCTGACTTGTGAATGTCAGTGGGTTCACGACGATGGCTCTGTGAAGTACAGACTGTCTTGTGGACACTGCCTGATATTCCCTTTGGTGTGTAGGAGTGATATTACAGAACTAATGGGTTTTCTGCACTGCCTTCGCCTCGGTTCCCTGGATATCTGACTTTTGGCTACTCTACAGTGTCAGAATTAAAGCAGTGAAAAACACAAATGAACACTGCTGAATGATCCGTAGCATCTAAGCTCCTTTGAGCCAAGAGGAGTTAAAATCTTGACACACAGGAGTTATTACTGATAGCACTAAAGGACTCCTGGTAGAATACTGCAGACAGACTTCACTGCAGGGGCCTGTCAAAAGCCTTAATTTATCTGGACAACTCATCCAGAGCTTATTGTCTTTGCTGTTGTTTCCTGAATAGCACCGGCAGAGGCTGCACATAACAAGGCTCTTTTGTTATAGCTGTTAAAGAACTTGATCATTCAGGTAGTTTTTCACCTGAATCTGTGGCTCATTGCATTTTATCGTGATTGCAGCTGTGTGTTTCAGTGCAATCAAATGTTGATTGGGAAAGTAATCTCAGATATTTGGACTCCCCTGCATCGCAGTGATTTGACCTTGTCACTGTACCACAGACTCCACGTCTTGGAGCAGGTCTAATATGCTGCCTGTGATCTCAAGCTGAGCAAATCCATTTGGCCTTCAGCTGCATTATGTTCTTTCTGCTTATAGCTTTATAGTGAGTCTTAATTCATTTCAGGCACTGCAACTAAGGGGGGGGGGGGCCACAACACCTCTGCCCTGATCATTTTAGTTAATAAGCTCAACTATGCCAAATGTAGCTGTTGTAACGATGGAAATAGTGAAATAGTAATTAGTCAGACCCGTTGCTCTAACAGTGCTGAAATCACTGGAAGTAATGTTATAAACCAACTGAGGACATTTAGTGGATGAAGAGTCCTGAACAGCAGCAGTGGCAGGATGAACCTGTCAGAGCCCCAAAACCAGAACAAATGTCAGATCACTTAAAGCCTCAACACTGAGCCAGCTGACAATGCACTGTGTGTGTGTATGTGTGTGTGTGCGCCAGCAAATCCTGAGATTCTTGAGTTTATCACGAGATCTTTGGGCCAACATATTGATTTTCTTTCAATGAAAATAGCAACCTTTGGAGATATTTTGGGATACTTTGATGAGCCGCCAAATGTTGAAATGAAGAAATGTTTATACTGGAGCGGTGTAAAGAAACACAGCGCAGGAGTCAAATCAGGAAAAGTGATTCCATTACTATAACGATAAATCAAATACCCTCTGCCTGTAATTTTAATCACCCCTTTGCTCTGTTATCATCGTGGACGGGTTGTTTTTATCACAGAAAATCTATTTTAATAATATTGGTATTTATAGATTCAGGGTGAATATTCCTCTCCCATGTATTTTGAACGACCACGCTCTCAGAAAAAAACTCAACTCCCACTTCCTTCAAATATCAATATAAGATGGTGAGCTCATAGATCCACTAGATTTCATACAGAAATACTGTACATGTGTTCTGGGAGGACTCTTTTCTTTCTTCTCTCTTCCTGCCTGCTACACATATTTCCAATGTATGTTAATAAAACATAACATATTTTCAAATTGTGACACTTTGTAATATAGGTATTTTATAGGACAAGCTTATAAAGTTAGATTTTACATTTTTGTCCCTGCTCATGTCTCATGGTCAGCTATGAGATATCTCTTTATCACATTGTCCAAATCTATTTCCGTCCATCTGTGCTGTGAGAACCTTTGATGCGGTTTTTGTTGATCCCAGGGACAGTTTAGTTTTCACCAAAGAGACACTCACCATGATGGAGTAGACCAATGCGACGATGCTGACGGGCCACACCGGGCAGAGGCAGGAGATGATGACTAGGATGAGGTAATCCCTGGGTCTCGGGGTCTCCTGCACGGCGGCGTTCCCGGTGGAGGAGCGGCTCAGGCTGGCCTTGGACGGGGAGAGAGGGGCGGCCGCGGCCAGCTGCCCCACGGAGCCCGACCTCACGGCCACGCTGTGGCCGTTCTGGTCGGCCTCCAGCCCCTTGTCGGTGCCCACGTTGACCGTGAAGGAGGTGGACATCTTCATCCCGCCGCCGCCCGGCTCGGTGGTCACCGCCAGCAGAGACTCCGTCTCCTGAAAGTCCGGATGCTGAGCGCCTCCTCCACCTTCACCCAAGTTAGACTTCTGGAAGTCGGTGTCCGTGTTGATGGCCATGTTCGACCCTCTCTTATATCAAACTATGCCAGACACGAACAATTTGTGAATAATAATAATTTAAAAAAAAAAAAAAAAACCTAAAACAAACTTGTTTTAAAATGTGCTACAAGTCTGGAGCCAGTATCCCATAATAGGCCTGTGCTGGATGAAGTTGGTCTGATCAGCAGCCGAGGTGTGGCGGATGGATGGAAATGCGATTATCTGAAAGGTGATGTGCTCTGTGATGGTTCAACTCTGCCCCCCCTCCCCTCCTCCCTCCCTCCCCCCCCCCCCCACAGAAAGAAAGGAATAAAATCAGAGAGGAAGTGGAAGCAGTCCGATCCCTGCAGATATCATTCCTCCTTTTCAGTCACTTTCCTGCAGCCTCCTTCACGTCCGCCGTTTGCACCATGTCCACCGGGGATCAGCTCAGAAAAGCGGCCCCCCTCTCAAACACCCGGACCGGCCTCCAACGCTTTTCCTCCCAGTCTGTCTTTGGTCTGGGGGGCGGTCCGCTCCTTTTACTTTCCTTTTCAGAATAAAAGGAGGTGATGGTGAAGAGTCCACAGTGAGCCTTCTTCCTCTCCTCTTCCTCTCTTCTGTCTCCGAGATGCTGCAGCTCAGACTCTCCACTCAACTTGGGACATATGTCAAGCTCAGGCATGTAAACAAAACACTTCCGGTGATCAAGCATTAAAATAAAAGCTTCATTTGCCAACAAGGTACTCAGTTGAAACTATTACCACGACTAAATTCAACACATGGAGTAAAACACTAATACTCCTACAGCGAAAACAGCCACAATAAGACTGAGGAGTGAGGAAACCATTTAAAAAGACGAGTTTAATTTACAGTACGTGTTATTTACTCACCTGTCAGGAAGAAGCAGCTCAGTGGGTTTCATGTTCATGAGCTCTGAAAAGACTTTGGAAGTGGATCCACCATCAGGGAGAATAACGGGAGCGATCTGGATTGGGAGTTTCCAAACATGAACGAAAAGCTCGGGATCCAAGTTCAGAATCCGAAATGAAGGTCTTCATCCCCGGACGGAGATTCCGCTCTTTGGCAGGTCGTCCTGCTTCCGGCCCCTAGCTGCTTTTCCAAACGGTCACTTGACTCATTTCGTGACGGAGCAGGGCCGGCTGCCCCCCCCCCCCCCATCCCTCCTCCTCCTCCCCCTCCTCCTCCTACCCCTCCTTCTCTTCTTCCTCCTCTTCCTCCTTCTCCTCTTCCTCCTCCCCCTCCTCCTCTTCCTCCCTCTCCTCCTCCTCCTCCTCTTCCTCCTTCTCCTCTTCCTCCTCCCCCTCCTCCTCTTCCTCCCTCTCCTCCTCCTCCTCCTCTTCCTCCCCCTCCTCCTCTTCCTCCTCCCTCTCCTCCCCCTCCCCCTCCTCCTCCTCTTCCTCCCTCTCCTCCCCCTCCCCCTCCTCCTCTTCCTCCTCCCTCTCCTCCCCCTCCTCCCCCTTCTCCTCTTCCTCCTCCCCCTCCTCCTCTTCCTCCCTCTCCTCCTATTCTTCCTCCTCTTCCTCCTCCTCCTCCTCCTCCTCTTCCTCCCTCTCCTCCTCTTCCTCCTCCCCCTCCTCCTCTTCCTCCTCCTCCTCCTCCTCTTCCTCCCTCTCCTCCCCCTCCCCTTCTCCTCTTCCTCCTCCCCCTCCTCCTCCTCTTCCTCCCTCTCCTCCCCCTCCCCCTCTTCCTCCTCTTCCTCCCCCCCCCCCCCCCTCCTCCTCAACATCAGCACCAGCGGCGGATTGTGCTGCTATGCAGAATTCACTGTAGCGGAGGTTTCCACCGGCACAGCTCGACCATCAATCACATCCTCACAACTCAATCTGCTAAATGGCTCTGAGGAAAATGAAAGTCTACGCTGTGCGGATTTAATAAATGTTTTGGGCATCAGGGGAAAAGAAAGCCCCGTAATACCCCTGAGATGAATCACATGTGATTCCCATTAAGCGCTATATTTGTACATTTTCACTCTTTTTCTTGACTTCCAGCAGGAGCTGCAGTAGACCAGCTGCCTGTTGTTCTCTGGTCGCTGCTTTAGTGTCCAATCAGGATTTTTTTTTTTTTTTCTTAGATCTGCTCCTATTGATTTTCCTCTTCGTTAGACTGCTGCATTAGCCTCCGCCTCATTCCTCAGAGTGACTGCTGCACTGTGACCTTTGGTGCTGATGGGGGAAAACCGACCTGACTACAGCTGCCCAAATGTGCAGAGGCATTTCATTGCAGACTGTTTGTTCCCCTTTGGTTTTCAGACCCCCCAGTAAGGAGATGTATTGGTCAGAGCTCCGTCTTTGCATTACAGCACACGTTTCCTTCCATTTCCTCAATTTATCTCACCACGCCGTAATAAAGACTTTGCAGCACAGAGGAAAGATGGGGAGGGGGCAGTGAATGGTAGATAGCCAGATGGTTTTCTCACAAGCCTCCTCATAAAGATGCTGTTAAGGCCCTGGATATTCCCTGCAGACCGGTTCAGGGATAAGTGTGGTCAGAGCTCCCCCTTGTGGAGGGGCAATGTATCTACAATCATTTATGAGGGGGGCGGGGGACTCGGGTAAATAACACCTATTACTAATTATAAATATCACCTAAGAAACAACAGAACCACAACGTCATGTCTCTGTTAGTGAACATAAAAAAAGTCCTTCCATTTGTTTGTTAGCATCATTTATTAGCCACGTGAATTGTTGAATGAGGGTTTTTAAATACATATAATTTCCCATCTGACCCTTTATGAGAAATCGTGGAATCTGATGAATAGAAGCAAATCCATGAAAATAAATCAAATAGCTTTTGAGAAAAGTCATTTTTTTAATATTAGTATCAACTGTTATATAACAATTATATTTCGGAAGAAAAACGTAAATCTGGCAGGAAACATATTTTTTATATACCCTCCTAATCTGATGAATCAGGGTGGTTTATTTATTTCATCAGTAGTTTATGGTAAACATAAACATAGATTTGTTATTTAACTGAAATCTTTAGATACTGCTGTCCCTCCTGGTCAGAACATGCCCTTATACTTGTCCCTGTCCTCCTGGTTCTTCTCTTCCATGCGCATGTTGAGCACAGCCAGATCCTTCTTGACGGCCTTCTTCATGCCGGGGTCCAGGTCCAGCACCCTGCCGAAGTCCTGCCGAGCCTCCGCCTCGTTCCACACCTCCATGTGGGCCTTCCCTCGAAGGTAGAAGGCCTTCACTACACCTGCAGGACAAATACGAGCAGAAGCATGTTCGAAAGCAGCCACTGATGCGAGGGACGTCTGCGCAGGAAGACTGGTGCTGACTTAAGAGAAGTATGTTAATGAACACTTTTAACAACTTAGGTTGTGCTTGTTTGTGTGTGAATGGACTAAAGCTTTTACAGGGCAGACTTTTGTAGAAACATGAGACATACGTTAGGAGCCAACTTGTTAAAGGCTTAATAAATAGTTAGGCTGTAATGCTTCTGCGGCAGGACAGTCATTCATGAATTGACTTGCTGGGAAATAATAATGTAACTCGATGGAGGAGTCAGATGTTGAGTGCCACACCTGGGTGCTGATTGATAATGTCACTAGTGTGCTCGATGACCTCATAGTACTCTTCCATGCGTAGGAGACACTGGCAGTAGTTGAGGGTTAGTGTGTTGGCCATCTTCTCCAGCTTCATCCAAGGGATGTCCCACGCTTTCTCCTGAAATCCCAGGATTGTTAAAAACCACCCAGAATGTTTTAAAATAGCAAATCCTCAGTTTTCCCTGAACAACCTTAGTCTGAACGTTTTTGATGCAGATAACAGCCTCCTTGTACTTCTGTGTGGCCTCCTGGTAGCGTCCTTGTTTATAGAGCTTGTTCCCCTGGCCGTGGAGGACAGGGACTACCTTCAACCTTTCCTCATCACTCAGAGCCCAGGACTCCCTGTTGTACTCACTGGGCTGCTGCACCTACAACACAAGTGACAGCACTTATGTACAACAGTATGGTCATTAATACTTAGTGATACATTCAAAGTGAGCCAAAACCGACGTAAAGCAGATGTTCTTCCCATTTCATCGTTTTTACGTTTTCTTTATCTGTGACGCACGTCTCCCTGATTCTTCCCTCTCACCTTGAGCAGCTCAAGGACGAAGTAGAGCGGTTTCGGCTCCTTCATCAGCTCATCCAGGTCGTCGTAGCCGAGGCTGTGGTAGGCGAACATGTTGGCCATGCCGCATGTGTGGATGTGCCAGTCGACTGGATCTTTCCCTTCTGCAATCCGTCGCATGCTCTTGGACACAAGTGGATAAACACCAGTGTGCTGATGGCGAAGGTGAGAACAAGTCAAAATTTTACTTTTATTTCCTCTGTGGAGGAAATTTAAACAAACAACAGTTTAAAGATGTAATAATGAAGGAGGAAGGATCATTTTCTGCCCTCTCATATAATTATCTGGTGATCAACAACACTGAATATAACAATTACAGCATCCACTATATATATATATATATATATATTTTTTTTTTTTTTTTTTTTTTTTTGGTAAAATGCTTTTAAAGAGATATTTTGGTTTGAAATTGAAGCGTCCCTCTCTCTCGCTCTGTCTCTGAGGACATTTTTTGTGTGTCCAGGACGTAGGTTATGTCTTGTTTTGTACAGTAATATTCATCACAGCATTATGTCAGAAATAGTGAGTAAATTCTATGGTTTCATTTCATGCTCGAATTTTGCTGTGTGTCCAGTGAAGGGGCCACTGCGTCTCTCAAAGGCAAACCATGGCCTCATACCTTCTACATTTTACCACCAACAAAGAGGAAGTGTAACTTTTTTATTTCCTTTATACATTTGAATTGCAGCATTTATAAAATTGCCTTAATATTCATAATGGTAAGCACAAAAAAAATTTCTAAAAGTAAATTAAAAAATAAAGACATTTTCACTATTATGATACCTTAAATCATCGTCATGTGCAAGCAAGACTTCTGGTTCTGATTTTTGTTGATGTGGTGTACTGAATATGCTCCTTTACTCACACATAGCACCCTCATTGACTGTGATTATATAAAATATTATATAATACAATACTAATTTAAATTGTGTTTTCGAGTATTTTCACACACTGTTTTCCTCAGTTCGACAGGTTGAGATTGCCCTCCACTGGATTGGGAGTGGTGCTACAGGGCAAATTTAGTGGCATATGTGAGGTAGCCGCGCTGCTGAGGCAAGTGAATAGACGCTCTAAGCTCAATCACATCTAATCAGTGTGGAGGGGAGTCCGTAGTGCTGATTCAGCAGGAATCAGAGCCGATTAGGTGAAAGTGAGGCCGCTGCAGATTAATGACACTGGGCCTCAGTGTGTCTGTCACTGATGGTCTACCACACACACACACACACACACACACACACATCACAGGGCATAACTAATAATAGATTTCACAAGAAACAATAAATTATCGCATATCCAGACGTGGTCTGTTTACTTCATCACACCTCTGTCTCTGTATATTTAGGCACCAGGTATGTTTATGAACAGCTATGACTGAATAAGTCACACAGACACGGCATCCATAAATGAAAGAAAGGAAATTAGACTGAGGAAGGTTTCTGCCATTTGTTATAAACCACATAAATGTAAGTGATTCTTGTTGATATCACCTGCGGTCCTTTCTGTTCTGTATTAAACCTGGGCGGCCCGTTGGTGATATTTTTCTTTTTAATTTAAAATTGGAGCACGCAAATCTTGTCTTATCAGGCTGATTTGTTGCTGGTTATTGAGAGCAGAGTCTACAGCTTCCACATCTGCAGTATGATGTCACTCTGTCCAAAGTGCGTAGTCACACAGATTTGCAATAACAGAATATTATCCACTGTGCTTAGGAAAGTATGACAAACAATGAACCAAAAAATGAAAAAAGAAAATTGTGCTTTTTTTTTTTTGGTGTTGTTTGTTTTTTTAATAACACTCACAGTGGTGTCGCACCAGAACTCAGCCACTTCACCGATCCTCATGGAGGACAACAGCGTCTCCCAGATGTCCAGTTTAAACATGTTGCCAATCACAATCTCCATGGGTGTCCCCACCACTTTGCTGTCGTCTATCACCGTACGGTCATCATCACATAGTTGGGTGCGGAAGTGGAATGTCACCTTGGTCCAAAAAAGGAAGAAGAAAAATGGGAATGAGGACTATACTGAAACTGATTATATGAAGCTTAAAACTTGAAAATGATTCTTTCAACCAAAAACAGCTCCTTTTGTGAAATGACCGGGGAAATAAAATGCAGCTGATCGGAAATACCATCTGATGAACTGGCAAGAGAGGGAATTTTCACCAGTGAAAACTCACTGACAGGCTAATAGAGCATGTTTTGTTGAAACAGAGGCCCACCAAACTCACCCGGGTGCCAGACTCAACAAAAAAATGTTATGTCACAGGCTTCACACAGCTCGGTTATTCAACGGGGCAGACCGACATGCATAAGGACAGACATTCCAAGGTTGGATGGTTGTGTAACATCCAAAGAAAGTCAAACCTCTCAGTGGAACTGAGTTTGCCACTGTGGCTTTCATGATCTGCTCACACATTTCATGTCAGTTCCGTCACGTACAGCATCAGCACAAGTGATATCAGTCGTTAAGACGAAAGCAGGAAAAAAAAAAAAAAAAAGGCCTTGTTTTCAAAATATTGTATCACACTATTATTAATTTACTTATGACTGTTAATATGAATTTCAATCCTGGTAGTTAAAAATGGATCAAAATACACTGAAAGCGGGTAATATATATTCTCTATATCCTCAACTGTTGGCTGGTGAAGTTTGGAGCATCTATGGGCTTCCCCATCACCCCACGAATGAAATCCCTGAATTACAAATAATGAAGTGGTCCACGTTGAACATCGTCCCCTTTAAACCTTTACAAGCATGCTATGGCTGACGATGAAAGAAACTCCTCGTAGCCTAGCCTCGTAACTCTTGAGCCCCGTATGCACAAACCTGGTCTGATGCAGTGTTCGGGAAGAATCTGGCCATGATTAAAACAATGACAATGTTTTGGCGCAGTTTTGTAAAACACAGCCTCTCTCATTTGTTTTTGAACAGTTATACAATGATCCACATAAAACCATTTAAAATTGTCTCTACATGCTCATATGACACAGAGAATAGTATGATAATTAAGCACATGTGCTGAGTTTCAGTAGTATCTCTAATTTAATTAGGAATTTAGAAACAAGCTCAGCGATTGAGGTCAATTCATCCTCTGTTGTTTAGTTAGACCTCATTTACAGGGCAACAAAATGGCCAGTTGTTTTAAAACTTGAGCACAAGTAAAAGCACATTTTGGTGTATAACCATAAGTGACTTTCTGGATTTGTCGAAACTGACCACAGAGAAGTTACAGCCAAGAATACCTTTGCTCCAGTGATGAATTTAGGAATTTCTCCAGTTCCTCCATGCAGGATAGTTTTCTTGATTCCTTCTGATCCCAACAGCAGTGTATCCTGCATATCTGACATCTTTCCTGTTTATTGTTGCAACAGGCGTGTGTATGACTTGGAGGTATTGCTCCTGGTGGATTAGTTTAGGTAGGGATAATGGGATTAGAAAACTCTCCACTCCTCATGTTTCATCATCAAGCTGCTGCCTGTTGTATTAATCACAGGCAGAAACATCTAGAAAGGAGGACAAACAAATCGTTGGATTGAGATAAAACCAAAGTGGAGCAAAAGAAAGAAAACACGAATAATTCTGTGAGAACGGGGCATGGGTTCGATTCCAGAGGAAATTTCCTGGATTTATGCGGATGTGGTGATCTGAACAATGCCGAGAATACTGAGAAACGGTGGAGCAGACAATTACTGTATGGACTCCTTGACCTTGTCTGTTAAACATCTGTCTCCCATCTGGGTTGTGTGTGTGTGTGTGTGTTTGTGAGTAAGAGAGAAAGTAATCCAAAGCTCCTGTCGTACTTGCTAACAAAGTCTGCAAGCAGTTTGAGGAGGCAATTATTCTCAAACATTACCCAGCGTTAATGCTTTATTCCATACTAATTGCACAAATAGAATACCCCGTAACTGCACGTTGGCAACACTCATGATTGTATAACTTTACAGCTTTGTGTTTCCTCTGTGGAGCAGTTTGAAGAAGTGGGCTTTTTCACCGCATCTCATCAGGTGAGGCTGCTGTCTTATCTGTTTTTCAAATGAGAATATCTGTAAAAATGCTGTGAAATGCCATCCAGTTTGCCTCTCCCCCCCCCCCCCCCCAACTAAAGTGACAAACAGGATTGGGCAACAGTTTGGTACGCACTTGGCAGCTCCACAGCAGAGCAGACAGTAGGTTTGACATCCTCTTGTGGAGGAGGTTGGTAGAGCAGTGAGAGTTTACCCTGTGGTCACACTGAGCCTGGCCCATAAGTGGACTTTTTGAGCTTGTTTATGTGACACAGTGATATGAAGAAGCCCCACCTGACCGGAGTCAATTTATCTTTAACAATCACAATACGCTTACAAATTATGACCCTACATGTATGGTGGCAGGATGAGGAGGTTGATTCATGGGCAATGATCTCGTAATATTGATGGCAATATGTTGAAGTAATAGTTATGTCTTTGTCCACTTTCTTCCTGTTTCTGGGTTTTTGGAGATGCAGTAAGGGCATATGGTGGGGGGTGCTTTTCTTGGATGACAGGTTTGTGTTGCTATAGCTACAGGCTTTTACATCATCATTATCACATCTTAGACTTATAAAGAAAGGGAAAAAAGAAATGTCTTTTTTTCTTTGGTCTTAGGCCATAAACTTGGGATAAATTCCCAGAGCAGGTTTGTACTGAAGCAGGTTGAGTTGACGTTTTTAAATGTTGTGTCTGTGCCCTCACCTCCGGTCATGTTTCTCCCTTCCAGTGAGCGAAAGCAGCAATCCATCCAACCTGTTGGAGAGGGAACGCTATCACAAAGGTGTGTGTTTTGTGCCGGGCTTTGTGTCAGAATGACTCATACTGCTTGCGTCACACCGCCTACATGTTTCTGCTCTGCTCTGCTTATGCGTGTCTAGGTGCATTTGTGTTGGTGTGTACATGTACATCTGAATTCACTGCATGGACAGTGTAGCGTGGGAAATTGATTGTGCCAGTTTGCTGAACCGCAAGCACACCAGTCTCCAAGATCAGGTTCAGCTACAAGCAGTCCCGATTGCAGGAGGTACAAAATGTTCTCCATCTTATTGAGCCCTGCTGGAAACTCGTCACTGATGCATTAGTTCCACTTTAAGTAAGTCATCCTCTATTTCTGGAAAGTACAGTCATGGGTTTCCTGGGGAGGAGCCATTCCCCATGTAAAAGCCATTCATTCATATACATAACACATGGGGCAAGGCTACTTCCATGACGCACAACATACACGCACATCACACAATGTTTATGAATGTGTAAACCTTTTTTTGCCTCTTCTGCTGTGGGAAAGACGCAGCGAGAGAGAGAGAGAGAGAGAGAGAGAGAGAGAAATTGTGGGAGAGGAACAGAGAGAGGAAGAAGAAAAAAAAAATTCTGTCCCTGTCAAGTTGACCTACCAGATGTAAAAGGAAGAGGAATGGCCAACAAGAACAGTGTCAGGGTCACTATGTAAGTTGGAACAAACATGACATAACCCTAACCCTAACCACACACACACGTACACACATGCACACAAGCACAAATAATTACTTTGCAGAATGAAAAGTTAAAAACCTACAACTACAATGACACATGCTGTATGACACAATGACACAAGAATATGTACCGAAAAAACCAAAACAATAATATTGACTTGTCATTAAAATGTCATTCGCATGAAGAAGCTCAATAGTAGATATCAAGCTATATAAAATATAATTTGCACTGCAATTGTGTGTCTTTAATGGAGCCCTGTTTGGGGTTTCCTGACTAATTTAAAACCAATGTTCAATCTCTTGTTAGCTCTGTTTTTAGTCTCAGCTAACTCCCGAGGGAGCTGTGAGATACACCACTGTGTTTAATATCAGCCTGTCATGTAATTCAGCGAAGATTCGGGGTTCACTAGAACGCTTCTCTGGACAACAGGGACTTGTTTTATCTAGAAACAATGCTGAGAGCAGCGAGAGTTAACAAAACATCATCAACATCAAACCAAATCGCTTAACTGTGGGTAACCCCGGAGTTGCCCTCAGTTAAGGCTTTATATCGTCACTGTGACACCTTTCACACAGCACATAATCGTTTGATGCACTCCTACAGTAGTACCGACATATGTCTGCAACAGCACGCGCAGATCAAGGCAAGACACGTTGTTGTTGTGCTTGCGTATGCGAGTGTTTCTCAGGTTGAGGAGAAGTGACAGAAAGATTACACAGTGAATAGTCTCAAAGTCTCTCTGACAGCCAAACATATCCTTCAGCAAAGAGGTCTACTTAGCCCACCTCGACACCTACACCCAGACTAATTTAAAGATATTTCACTCTCTCTCTCTCTCACACACACACACACACACATTCTGCCAGAAGTTCTATCTGTTCAGACTTTGGAAGAAAATCGGCAAAACTTTCACACAGATGCTTTCCAACACTCCCTGTTGTTATGATATGTGGTCTGAGCAATTTTTATTCCTCTCCTCTACTAATTAAATCAGTTTACATTGTTTTGGTGATTTATTAGGTCGTCTGGCAAAGCCATTCATAATCTTTGCTTTGCATATTTTGGTCCATGTTGACGCATTAGAAAAAGTTTAATTTGCTCTATAATCAACAAAACAGTTTTTGAACTAGCCAAACTAAAATTTGGCTCTGAATAAAAGTCGTTCTGAAGTCGTCTTGTTTGCAGGCCTAAAACTAAGAGGCTCTGTTAGAGAACCTTAGCTATCAGGGCGGAACATGATAAGTGTTACACATGACGCAGAAACGTATTAATCTCACTGACACTATTTTGCAAACCAACCCTTGCGACGTTCCACGAGCTCATATTTCAGGGTAAGATCACAGGTGGGAAAAGATTTTCGAACAAATGGCAAGCTCCCATTTGAGCTGTCCAGTCAGACTAGTCCAGGGATATGAATTGGATCTGTCCTCAAACCACCAAACTTCTGCCGCTCCTTGTACCGTGGGGACTGATTAGATTCAAACTAATCAAACAAAATCAGTCGGGATGAGCTCGCTCGTCTTCAGGCAGCATCTAGAACGAGTAGGCCCAGAAATTTCTTTCACACCGGCTGCTATTGTCTTCATGGATGGATTAATTATGAGTGCTTGGTACTGCCCTGCACTATTCTTTTGTGAGCAACACAGCTAGAGGATTGCCTCCAGTCCTCCGGCAATATTTTCATGTCAATATATTGCATGTCATGGCAGCAACACTGAATGCCATTCACTATTATGCCGTTTGTCATAAGGTAATGATAGCTCTGTTGAGAGAATATGCAGTTGCTTGACTAGTTAACAACTACAACAGTTGAACAACAAAACAAAACAAAAACTTTTTTTTTTTTTTTTTTGCTTTAACTCACAAGCTGGGGAGCACAAGTTAATCATTCATCAATGGAGTAAATTAGCCAGCAATTAGCAGAAGTAAATTACGTTGAATGTGAAAAATCACATTGGCTACGCCAGGCACTTTAGCAGTGCATCAATACAAACGTTGAGCGTGACCTTCAAGTTGCTCTGCTGAATCTGCAGGATAAATGTCCAGGCTTCACCACGCTGTATCGTTCGTAATGAAAAACAACGATAAAAGGGATGAATGGGACGGCGGGGAGCTACTCTGCTTTAGTCTCTAGTTTTCCAGATTAGCAAGTGAAATTGTTAAGCTTTCCACTCCATCCCTCATATTTCCTCCAAAGATTTGAAAAGGATAAGGGATGGCAGCAGTTAAGTCAAGCCGGTGAAATCCTCCAGGTGCAGGCGGTTTCATATTTAGATCTTCTGCCCAACTTTTTCAACCGCGTATATGCTTTATTACTCGAAGTGACCAAAATGAAGGAAAGCTGTTCAACATGCACAATTCATAGATGACAGATGTCTGTGGAATTTAAACAATCATTCGCCGGACAAGCTCTTTAAAAATGTATTTTCTGAATTAAATCGTGCCTGAATGCTGGAGGTCTGGTCCTCATTTCAATGTATCCTCCTCATTAGATCTGTAGTGTTCGTTGCCAAATCACACAGGTGTTTATGATATTTTTTCCAACCCTTGTAATGTTCCACTAGCTCATATTTCTACACACATATTGTAGAACAAGGTCACAGATCGGAGGAAATGACAGACTCCTAAACACGTCTTCAAACCTCTGACCACGATGATTTTTCTTCCTTGGTTGAGAAATTGAACCCTGTGTTACACAACTCTGGATGTTGTAACGATCTGTTCTTTGTGTACATTCGGTCTGATCGTGCAGTAAAAAAGCTCCTTGACATGTGCAAAGCAGATCACTGGCTGCGTGCCCCAGCCGAAAAGGTCAGAGGTCAGAGTCACTGGACTTTTGACTCTGTAGTACCTCCCCTGACCAATGGGAGGACTGCTGGATAACTCATTAACTGTGTGTGTGTGTGTGTGTGTGTGTGTGTCTCTCCGTGTGCACGCTTTGGCTGTCCTGACTTGCAGAATTCTCAGGAACATCCTGCACTCAAATCTCGTGAAGTCATGCAGTGGGTAATGACAGGCAAGATGTTCTTTGGGTGACACATCAGCTCGGATTCTGCACGTGTGCACATTAGTCGCTGCTCGTAAATTACACATAACCTCCATAGGGGAAAATAACACATGTGCACCTTTATTATTTCTGCTTTCATTCTGTAACCTGTAATGTTTTAGCCGACAGACAAAGATGCGTATTGTTTCGCTCCTATGCTCATCCTAATCCCATCAGATGTCAGCCTTGGCTCTTCCCATCCGCAGCTTCCCCCGACCGGGCCCCTGCAGTGCTGCTCTCTGCTTGGCCCCGACCTTTAGCTACATACCAGAACACATAGCAGCAAGGACAAAGGGCAAATACACATGACACATAAACAAACTCATAGAGTGCACACTGCCTCTCTGTTTCTGAGGCACACGCTAATGCAGAGGTGTCCTCTGCGGCATGGGGAATTATGGGCTTTAGGTTTGTGATGTGCAATGAGAAGTGAAAGAAGCACTTCATGTGATTTAACATGCACACAAACACACATGCATGGCCACTCGTAGAGCCACCCTCACAGCGCACACAGGCACATGAGCTGGGTTGGCAGGGTCAGCAGCCTGAATGGATATGCGGGCCAGTAAGTAAATGCAATTTCATAAATCCATGGGATTGAATATTGACAGAAAATTGGGAAAATCTCTGCGATAACAGCCAAAATATTTTCACTTTTAGTTTCTAAAATATGTCAAAAGCCTGGACTCACTGCCCTAGATGCTTTACACCCCTGTGTTGTAACGCAGGATTCCAGTTGAATAAATGTCGTGTACAAGCCCAGACAGAGATTATGTCACTGCATTGGTTTTTCAAAACTTTGCAAAGTTCCTCCACAGCCACAGAAAACATTGCGCAACCGTTTTCACAGGCTGAGCCATACTTGTGTCTACTGCATTGGCTTTATCATAATGATGTCAGTAGAGTGCCTTTTGAAGAATTAGAAACTTGGAGGGACGGCTGATGTTGATATTTGACGAGTGGGAAAATGACTGCAGTATAGTTGTTAGTAGTTCATGCTTGACCAGCAAAAGCATTACATCAGAGATTCCATTGCAGCCACCGTGTACTAGAACCAAATATTAATTTGTGTCCATAGTTTTACATAATTCCCACTGGGACTCTTGCTAAATGGTTTTCCTAATTTTGTTGGACGTGTGTTGTGTTCCAAGTCCACAATTCCTTGTTTGATCCTCGGAGAGTCATCCACAGAGCAATTTTCCACACAAAAATACAATTTGATGCAATGTAAGAGTTTTTGAAAAATAATAAGGGATAATTCAGCCCATACATACCAGCCATCCTTGGAAATATGCACAGAAAATAAAAGCTGTCGAGTGAAAATATCAGGGATCAGAAATTATCTCCAGATCTTCTTAGAAAAAAAAGAGAAACCTTTATTACTTTACATTTTAAAGATCATCTTTTACCGACTTTACTCTCTGATCTTAAGGACTGGGTTGTGGTAGTGGGGTTCATCTGTAGCTGTGACATGTCGTACTTGTAAGCTGTCAGTAGTGTCAGTCGCAATTGACGGTGTAGCTTTGATGAGATGCTGACGAAGACAAGGGAAATCCTCCCACGCCCATGCTGCGAGCTAATAGAACTAATTGACCCAATAGACCGTCGGCCTGTGCAGATCTGTTCAGACCTAATCCTGCTGTTTACTTTCAACAAGAGCTCATGCCGCAAATTGACTAAAACATCTAGATTTCACTCTCTACCGTCTGCAAGTCAAACAAAATGCAAAGTGAAACTGAATCCAGACACGGGAACATTCAGCAGAGGACATTTCCATCAGGTCATTTCTGCGAATACAAAACAGGGAAACGTACAGGTCAAATCATCAAGAATCACACTCTCACCACACTGTGCAACGTGTACACAGGTTATGATTTGCTGTAGCTGCATTCTGAATTCCTGTCTGCCACATAAGCATGATAATAAGCTCTTAAGTTGACTGTTTTTACTCAAAAACAGAGACATTTAAGGCAATAAAATCAGCTTAATTCTCTCTGCAGCAAACAGACATTCCCAACACCAGACATACCAGATGCATGATGTCAAATTTTTATTTTATTCACGTTAGACAGAAAACATAGCTTTTGAGCCCCCACCACCACCAAAGCCAACAATTTAGTTCGACAGTGGAGATGCAAAAAACATTTTGCTCAAAGTGATGATTTAATAATGTCGGAAACCTTGGTAGCAAATCATTTAAATTCCAACAATGTCTTTTTTTCAGCAAGTTGGCATTAACTTCAGATGGTACGTTAACGGTACACTACAATTCAAATCAACAAACACGAATCATTTCATTATGCGTGTTATTCAACCTCCTGCAGAACTAACTTGATTACTTTAATGGTATTGCTTTGGCTTATGGCTTTATTGTCTGCACTTTTCTGCTTTGTGTCTGGTGTTGAATGCCATGATGTCATCCTATTACACAATCCTGATTGGGCTATCGTCATTAATCATTGTTTAAGGTAGTTCTGCACTGTGATCCAGCTATGTGACCTTTTCTGCTGGGCTAGTAGGGATATTAGAGGTGGAAGTGGAATATTGAATGTGATTGAAGTGCAGCCAACAAAGAGCAACAGGATCAACCTGAGTATTTCCCCCAACAAGCGGGACTAATCTGTTGGTTGGACCAGGTCAAGGGATTAAATGGTTGGGGCTCAGCAGCCACTCTGTCTGACCTCAATACACTTAGCCTGGCCCAGTCTTTAAGACAAACCATCCATCTTTTCAGTGTTAGAATGATTAAATAGTAAAAAGATGCAGGAATTCAGCAATAGAATATATAAAAGGCCCATTTGGGTGTGTAGTAACACATTTTGGTTATTTACAATCCTATTTCATATTTTTATGTCAATTTAATTTGAAGATGAAAACTTTGCTCACTTACTTTACTTACTACTGAGAGCTTGAGTAATAATATCATTATCTTTTCGGGTTGCTTTGAATCTCTGAGCTCTTGCTATATTTACTGAGACATCAGTTCAGACGCGCTTCAGATTCTAGAAATAAAAACAGCAAACTATCACGCTTTACTTCAGTTGATTCTGCCACATTTTTGTTTGAGGTTTTAACTTTGAGGCACACAATTGTATCTCACTGACACAAGGCTGTGTTGCTCTGGAGCTCTGCAGCAAAACCAGGTTACGTGAATAATGCAGCCATCCAAACCTTACAGTATCAAATCCCGTTGGCACAGTCTGCATGACTGAGCACAAAACCCGGTGAACTCAGAAATCTCCGCTCCGTTGTCCTCTCAGAAACTCTTTTAAAATGAAATGTCCTTTTCCTGACCAATAACCAGACGTTTGACTACAGAACCTGACGGCGAACGCGCCCATGTGAGAGACTGCAGTGTCTGATGGGCTTTAATGTGGACCATGTGCTGCTAACAGAGGGCAGGACGGGGCTGAGAGGGTCCTCACCCTCCACCCTCCACCAGCAACTACTGACAATTTCCTCAAGTATGCGTGAGATGCGCACAGAGAGTGACACTCCCAGAAATGCACGCGCACACACACACACACACACATTTTTTCCATCCAAGTGAAGTTGTTGCATGCAGCTTAAATCAAAGGTCAGCCTGCTCTCACATTGGTACTGCATGTGGTGAGCAGTTGCACTTGCATGCTATCTATCTCTATCTCTGTCTAATAAAAGTAAGAAAAGAAGATAAAACAATATTCATAGCTATATTCTTGGTTGTTGAACTTTCCTGCTTTAAACACTAGAAAACAGCTTCTGGTCACTGGCATGAATCCAAAGGAAGACACAAGAGACTGAGTTCAGCTTCCACTTTTCAAATTAGCGGAAGCTTGGAGGTGACCTATATTCACGACTTACGCCAAGAGGAAAAAACACTTCTGAATATCTGTATGTTTGTGAGTTAGAGTGTAATTTATTACTTATTTCCTCTAAAATTGTCTTTTTGTTCTCTGGGTTTCTTCAACTCAGAAGGGTTAGTAATAATAATAATAGTCAGTAATCATTTTCTTAGCCAGTCTTATGAATTAATGTCAACTAAACATCAAATCAACTTAATACAAAGAAAAAAAAAAACGTTAAGCATGAAATCAGTTAGCTTGACTATATTAACTAGCTTAACTTGGGTTAACAGAAGGAAACAGGTCACCTTGCTGTCTTCCATCTACAGGAGGTTATGGGTTGGATATTGGCTGCGATCTATGTCACAATGATCAAATCCAAATGGGATGGTCTTGGTCTTGAGTTTCGTTTTTGTGTCACTAAATGTGCGTTTTTTTTTTTTTTGTTTTTTTTTTAGCTGTAAAATTGTAGTTGAAACTTACTTATCATATCTAAAAATCTGATCCACGACACTCTGTCTGTGTTATATGATATATGATTTTTTTTTATTCTTACTTGCATTAGAAGTGGGATAGCCTAGTCGAGCTAATATGACGCAATCAGTTTTCGAATGCAGCCTCCAAAGAGATTTGGCCTCTGATTGTTGCCAGGCAACCTGCAAGCTCTCCATGGCGATATTGATCTCCTTATCTAACTGTCGGCAAGAAAACAAGCACATTTCCCAACTATCTCTTGAATGTCATATTGTGATTTCGTCTACTAGCACTAAATCTGTACCCAAGCTTCATTAATCCACGTAATAAAGTAACATGAGCGTGATGTGGTCGAACATTGTGAGTGATTTTGTAGGTGATCGAAACTGTATCCAAAAAAAGATCCAATGTTTGCTGTCCCTCCCTAAGTGCTAATAAGCAACAGTAGCTTAGAAATCCTAGACAGCCCCACTTTCTCCTTCTGCCGCTCTCTCTCGCTCTCTCTCTTACAAGGGATTAAGTTGTCAGGTTACATTGAACTCTGAGAGTCCTCCACCCAGACAAAACCATCTTAAGGTGCAGGCCGTCTGGTTATTTATAACTCTCTTGGGCAAGATCTGAGTCTCCGTGGGGCCGCTTCAGCGCATTGACATGTACAGGCCTCAGCGCTCCGCTTTATTATCCCAGGGAACACATCACACTGGCCTTTTTTGTGAGTTTGTTATCATCTGCGCTATGTTGAGACATTGTGTGAGATATTCCATTGTGTGTGCCCATCCATCACAGCCATTTAATCTGGCCTCCGTGGCTTAGACTTTCCGAAGAATTGCATAATAGGCCGTGGCTGAAGAGCAACACCCTGACAAGAAGACGTCAGCACATCCAGGAAGTGCAGGGTGCAGGCAGCAGTTTGCAGACACACAATACCAATCCTTTTTGCTTTTGTTACACCGTCCCTGTGTCCAACTCTCACTTCTTTTACCACTTTCTCTCTCTTTCTCTTCACAGCCCACCTATCTGGAACTGTTGTCTATTTTGAGAGCTCAGTGCCGGCCAAGTATCAGCTGCAATGTGTGGAACGCATGACGGGCAGGGGCCCTGCAGACAAGATGCGTTCTGGCTTAAGTACAGTGGTGAGTGGGTGTAGGCTACTTTGGATCATCTCTCAATCCTTGGCTGCAAATTGGTTTTACATCAGATTTTACACCTTTTTGTGGCACGCCAAATGACGTTTTTATCTGAGATTTAGCTCTAAAGAACTGTTGTATCAGAAACAAGGGCTGAAAGTCAGAGTGTAAATGCAACTATGACCTCTGCTCAGTTAGTTGTCTGATTCCAAAAGTCAAAATGCTCATTTCATTTGTTCACCTTTATATGAAGGCTGAACAGTAGCAGCGTATTTGCGCCTCCTGATATCGTAGGCACTCATAAAATTTATGCTCATCTGAAATATGACAGAAAACCTCCAAGACTGTCATTGACCGTTTCAGCGAACGACTTCATTCATAGTCCATTTATCAAAACAGTACAGGCCTATAAAGCAGCTTCATGACTGCTTTGATAAATCAACATTTAAAACAAGATTTGTACAACCCAGAGGAAAAAAAGATGAAGAGAAAAAGCAGACCTCACCACAGTCGAACTGCTGACATTTCTAGTCATTTTTCACTTCTCATGTGGGCGACTGACATTTCTGTGCATTTTTTAAATTTTTGCATCAAACAAGTGAATCCATTACGTGAATGGGTTTATTTAAAATTAGTATTTATGTCTTTACAACCATTTTTTATCCCACAGAGAACAATGAAACCCAATTGGAATTTTGCTATTCAACTGTGACGAAACGTGCTGAGAAAACAGTTCAAAGTGCTGATTTTGGCTTTCATGTAGTATCTCGTTTTAAGTCTGCACACCATAACATATTTTTAGACCTTTATTAGAAATATATAATCATTAGATTGCTCATAAATCATATCGTATTGTATATATACGGTATTTGTGTGTGCTGAAACAATATATTTGATGTCATACTGAATACATAAATAATCATCACTAAGGATTAGTTCATTTTTTAATGCATATTTTATTTTTTCATTCTGGCAGCTTTGTAAATCATTAAATCGACCAACAGTGAGATTAATAAATTAGAAAGTTTGCAAAAACTTGACGCTAACATCTGGATTGCTCCTCTTTTTTTTTTTTTTTTTTTTTTTTTCAGTTTATACTTACTGTAAAGCGATTCGCAGCAGAAAATACATATAATTTGCAGAAGTTTTCAACTGAAAGACTACAAAGCATTTCTTATATTTAGCTTTGTGGTTTGTGTAATGGCCCCTGAAATTGTAGCTTTATAAGAATGAACCGATAGCTCCAAACACCATAGTTTACCTCTGCATCAGCTGAAAAGAAACTGTATTTCTCACTTCAGCCAACCATTGCTCACTGATTTTTATTTTTTTTTTCACTGACCTAAAAAAAAAAAAAAAAGCTTTAGTGTGATGCACAGAACCTTCATTTTTATTAAAGTTTGAATACAACAATAAAACATGGATTTTATCAGAGTGATGTGTTTTCATGAGGTGACAGAGCACTTGGGAGCTCATTAAAATGCACTTGGAGGGAGATCATTCCTCTTCAAGCCTACACCTAATAAAAAAAAAAAAAAAAGTTTTGCATCTCATTTGGGCACATGTGGATAAACTTCACTTCCTGGGATTTTAAATGTCCTCAAGCAACTGCCGCAGATAAATCAAGACTTTTCATATTGTATAGCAAACGACATTAGAGCCAACCCACAATATAACTCACCCCAAAGCGTGACAAGGAAGGCCTGGAGACTATTACATTACACTTTTAACAGTCAGAAGAAAAGTCCCTGAAAAAAGAATTTTATGGAGCCACAATACATGTCTCTTTTGTTTATCATCTCCCAAAGCAAAACATATTTTTTACATATAAAGAGGACGAGGTAGGGGCTACAAGACACTAGTCTCTGGCAGAAATGTTCATATATTAAAAAATGTGTTTTTATTTTTTGGGTTTCTGTCTTAATACCATCAGACAATAAAGTTAGAAAGTCTAAACGTCGACAATCGTGTAGCCAACCAACCATAAATATATTTGAATATTAACATTAATGTCCTCACTAAGGAAAAAGCTATGGAAATTTTTCTTTGTATTTTTTATTTCCTTGGGGCAATAATGACATCAAAATATTTTTTTTTTTTTTTTTTTTTTACATTTTTAAAATATAGGCCTCTACCAAACAGTTGAGAAGACACTTCATGGTAAAAGTATTAAAATACATACAAATAGCAAAATGTGTTCTACCAAACAATTGAGCAGGACATTAAAGGGATAAACGCCCCACTCTGCAAAAAAAAAAAAAAAAAAAAAAAAAAGTTTTTCATTGATCATGATTAACACGTTAACGCTGACAGCCTTCATTTCAAGTTTTTAACATTTTTTCTTACACAGCCTAAACAGCTTACAGCACATCTTTCTTCAGTCAAGTTAATTGATTAGAAGGGTTAGGGCTAAGGGTGGTGGAGTCCTGGATTAGTGTGTGTATGTGGGTGTGATCTCCTGAGTTCCTGTAGGCAACAAGATGCACTTTTCCCTCTAGTGCTAAAGGTCACGGAGGATTGTGGGAGCACGCTGCGCCACAACCTGCAGTTACGTCACTACCAGTATTGAGTCAGGTGCACTCCCAAGGATCTCGCTGCCAGCTGCCGTCGAGGCAGGGATAATCTGTCTAAGCAGCTTTCACATGATTTCGCCCACAGGGAAGAATTTAGGGGAGGTTTGTAAACCTCTTCAGACCTGGCCTTGGAGCATCTTCCTGCTTTGACTTAAGAGGGGAACACGAGCTGTGCAGCAGACACTACACCAGAGAGAAGCTCAGTCTCTCGTTTTCACTTTCTTTATCCTTGCACTTAAAAACACGCATCTTGCGCATTAGCTCCTTTTTTTTTTTCCTCTTTCTCCAAAGTATTCTTACAACACATCACCTATCGCTCCATTAGCCATTACGCTGAAAGCACCACTCCGAGGAAAAAACGTGGGAAGAAATATGAGATCAGATCTTACAGAGATGAGGTGAATGTGCCTTTCCACAGACAATAGAGAAGAAAGGTTACAGTTATCTATGAGTAATCTGTAGGAAGTTTCTCTGACCTTCTCTGTGAGATTGAAATGAACTTGAACAGATGAAGTTAATCTAGTTACAGCCAGAGGTCAGAGTCCGAGCCCTGATGTCTGATAAATATATGCTGTGCAAAGATGATATTACATATTCCAAAGGGCATCAGAAGTACTGCCCTGCTGAGTCCTGCACCTCGATCGCACAGCAGATTACTGCAGAAACTTTAAATTCTTTCTTTTGGGGGGAAAAAAAAAGACCTGGAATGAAAACTAACAAACAAACAAACAAATCTTCCAATTTTTTACGATGAAGCAGTGACACCCTTTAACCCTTCAGGTGACTATTTAAGTTGGTGTATTTTTATTATCTTTACAGCTGTGTAAAAACTTTTAGTAGCCTCCTTCTGGATGTCTTATCTCCCTGAGGTAAAGCAGCCCATCAGTAGTTGAGATTGATAATAGCCTGCTGATCTGTTTGTGCGCCAACACTGGCGTCTGCCTGTCTTACTGATTGATTAAAGTTGATTAAAACTATGCAATGGTGAGAAATTTGCTTCGGTAAAAAAAACAAAAAAAAACTGTGCACTGCAGAAATTTTAATGTCATAGAATATAAAGTGCAGCTATTGTAGTTTAGTAAATGAGTCATTTTGTAGATAATTTGTTTACGTATCACCTGTTCTTTTCTGTTTAAGCCAAAGTGCACACTGTAAACAGCCTGCTTTGTGCTTTAGAGACGACAGCAACAATTGGAACTTTAACCAATAACAACAAAAACATTGTGATTATTTTAGTCCATGTTCTGTGGCTGCCTGAGGAAATGACTGCCGCACAATGCCATATTATTGTGCAGCACTAGTCACAATGTCGTGTTCAAATACAGTAAATTGCTTGAGTAAGGGTTTGCTATTACCGCTCTCAGAGCAGCTCACACCTTAAGAAGATTATTGTTTATGTTCTCTCTGCAGTATAATGTATGCCTCCAACAGGAAGTGCATCAGACAGGTCCATAAGCCTGGAGCACCGCACTGGTGAGCTTGAACATCTGGTTGAACACAAAGAAGCTGACAAAGGAAAAATAAGTATACAATAATGTTATTTAATCATTGTGATGATACTATGAAACCTTTTTGCAGACAAATTGCACCACCCTAATGTTATTAATCAATGTACCAGTTTCAGGTAACACAGTACTTATTGTAGTAATATTAAACTAAAATTATATATGTCAATAGCGTGTATAATTCCAAATCCACGACATTTGAATAATAAGGTCTTGGCAGTAAATAATAAATATATTATGATTGAAGCTATGTAGGCTGCCTTTGGATCCCTTTGACGATTCTCCTCTCTGTTTACAGCAGCTGCCTGCTCGTCTCTTTCTGTGATGCTGCTCTGCTTTCTCGCCTTGCACAGCTGGCGCAGCAGCTGGTAGAAGCACAGGTACAGGCCACCTGAGTTTAGTGCCACGGGCCTGGCACATCTGGGCGGGGGAAAAGAGGAGGAAATGAAGGTTGGATGCACACACAAGCATTTAAATACAGCTGAAAGTACAATGGCAACACTGTGTTGAGGAAAGCGGACTCATCCAACTGAAGGCGCTTCTCCTCCAAGTCTTCACACATCGCTCCTTCTACAATCTCATAATGTACTCACAGGCCGATTCTCAGGGAGTGGATCAGACAGGCGGATCACTGACCTGAAACAAATCTACAGAGCACACAAGGTCAAGGCGTGACCCTTCCATGTACTGTTATGGTGCATTAATGCGGGATACTGGCAGTGCTACTTGAAAAGGATGTACAGGAGAGAGAGTGGAATAATCCTATGTTGGTGTTTCACATTTGTGTGTGTGTGTGTCTGTCAGAAATGCGATGGGAGGATTGCGGGGTTGAAGGGGATGAGGGAAAGGTCTGCCAAGTGCAAGGACATTGAGGTAGAATTGGAGACCAGATGATAAGGAGCTTGGGTCACAGACAGAGAGCTAGGAGCCAGACGACATTAAAAGGTAGTTGATAAAGAAGATGATGTACTTCAGACAGGCTGGGGAACGAGTCTGCCCAGTTCTTGGTTCCATCTGTGGTGTTAAGTAAGAGCTCGAGGAGCGAGAGACGGCAGCCAAGAGCATGTGTGCAAAGGGAGAGTAAGCTGGGGCATCTGGTTTTGTTAAGGCCTCAGAACATTCCTTCCCTCTGTTCGACTCTGGCTGGCAGCTTTTGAAGGAACACGTTCGCACTCATATCCTGCTCCACACATTGCCCTCTCTCTTTGAGTTTGATTTGTGAGGGCTGAAGGTCACAGACAAGATGTCTGCCAGTCCGTGTGTGCATAACACTCAGGGTTATTACAGAGGTAATGTCAGCTGATTTCCGGTGTCAGACATTAAACTAGGTCACGGCTGATAGCTGCCCACCCTGAGCCTGGTTCTGAGAGGTTTCTGTCTCTTAAAGGAAGTTTTTCCTTGCAACTGTTGCCAAGTGCTTAGTCACAGAGGGATTTGTTGGGTCTCTTTAAATTATTCTACAAAGAGCTTGGTGTGGGGCAGCACAACGGAATAGTGGTTAGCGCTGTCGCCCCATAAGAAGGTCAAGAAGGTTGCGGGTTCAGCTCCCGGGCCCAGGGCCTTTCTGTGGGCCTTTCTGTGGGAGTTAGCTTGCGTCGGTTTCCTCTGGGTTTCCTCCCACCGTCCAAAGAAATTCAGGTTAATTGGTGACTAAACTGTCTGTAGGTGTGCGCGTGAGTGGTTGTTGGTCTTTGTGTGTTGGCCCTGTGATGGACTGGAAACCTGTCCAGGGTGTGCCCGCCCTCGCCCAGTGTTGCCCGCTGCAACCTGGAAATGGATAAGCGGTAGAAGATTAATGAATGAGTTTGGTCCAGATCTGCTCAATAAGTAAAGTGCCTTTAAGTAACTCTGTTGCGATATAAATGAATTTGATTTCCTTTGAAAAATACAGATCTCATAAAAAGGATGTGGTGACTATCCGCTGTCACCACTGAGAATCAAGATTCCTGTAAATCAAACATCCATCAACAACGACCAAGGCAAAGGCAAGCCAGTTTGTCAGTGTCTCTGAATGATTATCAGCTTTAAACCTCATTAACTTCACATGTGATTACTGATCGATCCCCAGCCCCATCAAAGCTTTCCCTGTCAACTCTGAACAAACCCAAATTTCACTGGAAGATTCAGGCTTGCTCAGAAATCCATTTCAGATGTTTTCCTTTTAAATTTTAACAAGTAGGAGGGGGAAAAAAGACACTTGAATATGATATCTGATGCCCAACTAAAATGTGTTTTTGGCATGATGCAAGCCAGGTGAAACTTAGAACTGTGCCAACATTGTAAAACATATGACTCGCTGTTAAAAACAGATTCTAAACTGCACAGCTAAAAAAATAAACCTATAAATGACAGAGCGAGTTGTCTTGTCCTGTTGAGCTTCATCAATTTGAAAAAGAGCCAAGTGCTGTAATAAATATAATGAAACTTTTCAGAAAAAAAAAAAAAGAACAAAAAATGGAGACGAGTTCCAAGATGCCATACTTTTGTTACATGATACAGCAGGTGTCATGGGATATGAATCTGAACACATGATCATGCTGCATTAAGTGACAGGATTTTCATCAGGTGAGTGGCTGTGCTTATTATTTTCTATGACGGCAATAGGCTGGATTTGATTCTGTCCTCATCCTTGTGTCACTCATGCAGACGGGACGGCTCATCGGTGCAGGGAAGAGCCGACCACAACAGTTCTTCAGCTGGCAGCTTTAGTTGGTACATGAGGACATAAAGCTTGCCAGTGAAGAACTGCTGTAGGTCAGCCAGTGAGCACCTTACGGCCAACGCGCTCTTACACATCCTACATAACCTGCAGAAGGACACACAATCACACGTGGTTCTTCCTTCAAACTGCTGTTCGATGTCCTCTCTTACTGAGCCTAATAGGACGAGACACGTGGATCTCCGAGCGAAATGCAGGTCTAAACACATATCTACATTTCATTGTGCAACTGAATAGTTGTTTCCTTACAGAAAATAAACTTGCATTACGTTTCCAGGTATGTGTGCACTTGGAGGTTTATTGCAGCCAACATTTAGCAACTATTACTTGTTCTCTATCTTGAGAACTTCCACATTGCCTTCAGCTTTTGGCTTCAGTGGTTGCTGCTTGGCACTGAAACACACACACAAACATTTCTCTGTGTTCGTGATAAGGCAAAGTTGTTGTGGGGAAAGAGGTGAAAAGGTAAAAAGGAAAGATACGAGATAGGAACACTCCATGATATTCTTTTGTCCTTATTTGCAAATATTGTGGTAAGAGAATTTAAATGTGCACATAGGCATAAACAAACAAGCTGTGTGTGTGCGCGCACACATCGTCAGGAAGCTATCCTGGATCAGACATGCCAGCCTACTGTTTTAGTATTCTCTCTGCTTTAGTTCTAATTGAATACAGTCCTTGCTAGCTAGATAACTTGGCCTCTGGTTACAGCTTGGATCTCCTGATAGAAAACAGCTCTCATCCCGTGGGGCAGTTCAGTTTACAGCAGCCATACCGGGCTCAATGAAGGAATTTTCCCTCTAGTTTGGATACTTCCCTTGGGTGTGTGACTGTTTCGCTAATATGTCAAGTATTTTGTTATTTCACCTTGAGAAAATCCCACAAAAATTTCCTTCCTAATGAGTGTCAGTTGGAGAAATGGTGGTAGAAGGATGAAGAGCAACGACACCGGGCCAATTTGGTCCGTCAACTTGTTTGCTATGAAGTCATTTTGAAAGTTTAACCACGGCCTCATCGAGTGTTAGAAATTAGAAGTGACAAGAAAACCCTTTACGTGATGTACCACTTTAACATTTCCTTTCAGGCGGCCACTGTGTAATACTTACGAGTAGCCCAGGATTTGTCTTGCCTGGATTCCATTCAGCTGGACTAACTATTTCAGTCTGTCAGTCAGTCTGAAAAGCCTTTCCCTAGCAGCATTTTCTTTCTCAGTTCAAGGACAGGACTTTGGGCAAACTAGCTCTCAGCAGCACGACGAACCCAGCAACCCCTAGAAACTCAACGAACCCCACGCTGCTCTGAGCAACAGTTGAAAGCTCTGCACTGCAGAGGCACACACAAACACAGACACACACACAAAGACTCAAAGTGACCAGGACTACTTCTGAATGGATTGTAGGCCTTGATCTTTTACTAATTCCAGAGGGATCATTACGTTTGTAATATTGGAGATGAGATGCGGGGCAACAACTCAACTTTTGTTTTCACTGAGCAAATTTGTAAAGAGGCACCTGACACCTTCCCTGGCTTTTATCAAAAGCAGCATTAGTTTCTTCTGGTGTCTGTGAGATTGTGCTTGAACAAGCTAGAAGATTATAGCTTTACACCAGGAAGTAAACACCTAACAGGAATAAGGGGGGAGAGAAAAGAATAGCAGATAGATGAGCAAACACTAGCAAAGGTCAGAGATTGCATCACTGCTACAAGAGGGCAAACTAGCTAACACATAATACCTAATCTGACGCAGAACAGTGCCTCGCTCTGAACCTGACAACTTTAAAGTTTTCTTCAAACACCAATGTGCTGTGTATTGGGATTAAATTCTGTAGAAAATTGGCTTGCTAACTGTGTAAGTGCAGTGAATGATATTCCAGAGTTAGCCACACACACACACACACACCCTTATGCTGCAGTAAGTAGATAAAAAGCCAAGAAAACCCACAATATTTCATGACAAGTTGTTCATTAACTTTTACTCACTTTCTATGATGTGTGAGTCTTATTGCGATTATTTTCCTCCATCTGCAATATCAAACACTCATGTATTCACATCTGAATCTGAAAATTCTGTGTTTTGTCTTTACTGTCAAGCCGAAGGGGAAATTTAAGTAAGCTAACTTTATGAGATTACCATAGATCCTCATTATAAACCAACTATATGCATTAGTTGGGTTTTCACATAGCATAAAAAACAATGTTTGGCCTCTGGCAAACTACAAAAGCCTGTTGAAACAGAGAGCTGCAGCCCCCCCCCCCCCCCTTGTAAATGCAATTTTCAACCCCTATTATTCTCTAGCTGTGTTCTTGCTCTGCTCACGATATGTTAAGCATGCACACACCACGCACACAGCGGCCATCCCAGAGTGGAGAACACAGTGTACCAGAGTGATTTATTACACAGAGCTGACGATTCCCAGGACAATTACAGCCAGCCTAAGCAACAGGCTGAAAATGGCTGCTCAGAGTTTGTGTGCACAAACACATAAGAAGCAGACAGTGCGTGTCTATACAAGTGGTAACTTAAGTCACGGAGAACACTTTTATCTTAACATGCACACTGTGAAACATCAAATACATGTTTGCATTACAAATGTTTTCAAATTTCCCCGACTCTGCTCAGGGGATAGGTGGACTAAATATCCGTTAAGCCCCACAGTCAAGTACAAGAGATGTGCTTAGTGGTGAACGGGTCATACTTGTCGTTGGTATGATGGCAAATTTTAAAAATGAAAGTGAGGTTTGACAAAAAGAACATTTCAAAATGTAAAGTCATTGTGACAAATAAATGCCAACCTACTGACACTCAATACCATCATGCTAGTCGTAATTTGACTTCAAACACTGAGTGTTCCCTCTGGGCCATGGGAAACACCCTTATTCGTTTCCAGCATAACCAAACTTGTTTCATGAGCTTGGTTTGAGCTCAGTAAATTTAACCAATATCTAATTGCTGAAGTATGACTCAAAAAAAAAAAAAAAAAACAACCCACGAAAACTCACTGGGATGGAGAACGGATTAAATCTATGAATGTTTTCCAATATCAACATATCCCAGAGGGAGTGCAGGGAATGACTTGGCCAAGACAAGAGAATGGGAAGCCCCATGAATCATCCGAAGAATGCCATTTCTTATCCGCTGTTGATTGCAAAAATCTGGTCTGCACTGTAACATTTTTACAATTTTAGGATATCATGTAACAAAGTGGCAATTGTAGCTGCAATATGAGATGGTGAAGGCTAACTCAGGCAGAGTTAAAAGCACCACCCACAGATTGCTGCGTGTAGATGCAGGCTGTAACTATAGTTAAGTAGACTATAGTTTGTCAGGATAATCTTCTGTGTGCTTATGTTATGGGGATGAGAGTTGCTTTGCAGCTGACTTCACTAGTTCTTTATCTTCCCTCTAAAAGCATCAATTATATCTATTTCATAATCATCATCATCATCATCATCAACCTGCCCGCCCTCATCTTTTATGGTATTTCAGCAATCCAAAACATTTTCCATTGAAAGAATACTAACACTGACACTGTAACAGCAACCTCAAAGCATGCTCAAAGGTAATTAGTTTAAAAGCAGCACACTGAACAAACTGTTTCCCTTTATGACAAAATTTTTTATATTTATAGTGAGCCACTGCTCTGGCTTTGGATTCTCTCAATTATATCTTGGATAGTAGTTGGAATTGTACTTGGGAGGAGAAAAGAACATGCTGCGTCAAACATTATAAATGTCAGTGTAGAAATAATGTCGATGAGTGCTCAGTGGCATTTATTTTAAAATTTGCCTACAAAATATATCAATAATATATAATCTTTGCATCATTGTATAAGGAAAAGGCCATTATTCATCCACCCGCCTCGAGCTCAAACTAGAAAAATGTTAAATTTTTTACAATCTATTGAAATTGGTCAGACTGCTCTGCAGAAAGAAATCACCGTCAGTCTGTCGTCATCACTCAGCTGTGTTCTTTACATTCAAATCACAAGCCTACGTTTCTAACCATACAACAACATGTGGCTGGACAAAACAAGCCGAAACCATGAAGTACACACCCCGACAGCGAAGGGTGCCATCTCCCCAACTTTGAACGGTCTGCAGCTGATCACGTGTGAATTCCACAGCCCCCATAATCCTTTTCTGCTCAAGGCCAAGACAAATTACTTTCAAGTCAAGAATGGATCAATATATTTGCCAGTGCTTTCCTTCAACGTCCAATACAATGAGATTAATGAGCAGAAAAGGGGAAGGAATCGCAAAAAGAGATGTACGAATGCACAAAGACACGCAAGCGACTGCTGAAATGTAGTTCTCGCATTCTAAGACGAGCGCTTTAAAGCGTCAGGTAATGCTCATCACGTTAAGCCTCACACACGCCTCTAAAGCGAGGGTGGGGGTTGAGAGAAAGTGATTGATCACTGTAAGTTTGTTTGTGCGCATGCGGGAGAGATAATGTTTATGCATGAGGTGTGTGAGTGAGCAAATATATACGAAGGGGGGAATCCACACACCCTGGTTCATAAACGTGGATCTAACTCATTTTTTCATGACACACACACACACACTCACTCACTCAACGCGGTTTATGAAAAACCATTGACGCTGATGACAGAAATGACTGGATTTCTGTGAACCTGAGTAAGCCTCCATGCATGTACATAAGCCTTGTGTATTTCCAGAATATGATATAATCTTCATTTGTGCCCAAGTGCTGCTGATTACCTGGCTAAGGAACCAACCAACACGACTTAACAACTGAAAATGAAACCACGAACATGCATCAAGCATTCTTCAACGTGGACTGCAGCCCTGTAAAAGCCTAATGCGTTTCTCATAAGAGCTTTTGTCTGGTACAGCTGTACTCCAGGTAGGAAATATCCGGTAATGTCCCGAAGTGCAGTAATAAGGAAGGTTTCTTCTAATTTGCGTGCCGAGCATTGGGTGTTAAGAGGAGGGATGGAGAGAAAGACAGCAGTTAGGGTGGGGCCTGTGAAACAAGGCATAAACAAGTGACTCAGTCACATGCACACAAACACACACCACAACTACGTATTTCTTTTAGCTCGGAAAAAAAAAAAAAAAAAAAGCACATCCAGCTGCACCAACCTGTCACCAATTAGGCTATAGTTGTTATCTAGACACATGTAAAAGTTAGCAGCAGTCTTTCTTCCACAGAGGTCAGCTTGTTAATGCATCGAGTTCCTCTCAGTACATTGTGTTATTTTCTTGAGGAAGAGGTGATGTGAAGTGGCAGGAAGTCAGCAGGTGGGGGGGGGGGGGCGAGGAGGAAATTGTTCTTCCAGTAAAGTCTGAGTGTCCAGCAGGATTTTATACTGAGCATCTCAGGGGGCAGGAATGCTTCAGAACAATATGGAGTCTGTGTGCGTGTGTGTGTGCGTGTGTGTGTTTGTGTGCTCGCCATGAAAGAGAAATAGTTGAGATGATATCTCCCTCAGTGATGTCATAAAGCGTGAAGCAGACAACCTGGTCCTGGTTTTGAACCTGGCACAGATGCGACAATGACAAAGCATGATTCTGAATCTGCGTACGTGTACTTCTGATGCAAGTTTCAAATTTCAAATTTCTCTACAAACACGCATGCACACACACGGGATCAAATCATCCTTAGGAAAAATTTTACTGAATGGGAGGGAGAGAAAAAGCTCTCAAGGCACCGAGATACAGAAACGGCGGGGTGGAAGTAGGGGTGTGAACACTGGGTAAAGGGGCCCAACATAAAGAAAAGATTTGTGTGCTTCATCTGGCTGCCATCTCCCTTCCTACCACTGGGAAGAAAGAAGTACGTCAAAGAGTACATTGTTTCTCTCTATGTATGCGTTTGTGTCCATCCCTTGCTCTGGCTAAATGCCACGTAGTCCCGATGAATTCATCCTCCCACCGTCCCTTTCTCCCTCTCGCTCTGTATCTATATATATATATACACATATATTCAACTAGCAGTTTACTTAGCATGCTGACAGAGAGGAAATGCCTGCATGGCAAATGAATAAGAAGTGGGAGCTGCCCATGTAGTAGAAAACCAGAGAATCAGTGTCACCAGACTCATCCTCTCTCCAAAAGAGAAAAAAGCAAGAATAAAAAGAAGAGGGAGCTTAAACAGTTTATAGATCATCTCATCAATGATCATTGCCATTTTCTCGATTTTGGATGATAAGGAGTCGGTAGAGACCAAAAATGGGGCTAAAAACACTATGAATATTGGACCTACATTCATCAGGTGGCCAGAGAGGCTACTCGAAATGAATCCTAATGTTCCTCTGCATTGGCTGTATAAATAGGCAGTTGTTTGGTAGCACGTTTTCCATAGCAACTGAGAGATAGCAATATTTCTCCAAGTGGGCTAAAGTGTTATTTCAGAAGGATGAATTTTTTTCTTTTTCCTGGTGTGTTTCGTTTGTAGTACACAGTTAACCTGTGCTGGAATTCTGCAACTATGGATACAATCTGTCTTTTGTGATTAAGCCAAGCTTCTATCGGACAGCGTATATTATATATTGATGGGTCACACGTACTACGTTGACACATACCTTCACGCTCGTCATCTACTTCATGCAGCCCAGACCTAACATAAGATAAATGTGAATAAATATAAAATGATAAGCTGATGACAGCTTGGATGTGCAGTGAAAAACTGACCATTCAACCACAGCAACCACACTCCACTGGACATGTTGTGCACGTGTCTGTTGGGGGCATGACCGGGGTATGTATGACTGAAAAAAAAAAAAAGAAAAAAGAAAAAAAAAAGAGAATGTTTGTATAAGTGTGTGTATATTTGTGTGCGAGTGTGTTTCCTGCTGTTCTGGCCCCAGCTGTACCCAGATGGCCTGAGAGCACAGAGTGCTAAGCTAACACAGACGACAACGAGAAAGAGACATTCACCCTGGGCTAGTGAGCTGGAAGGACACTGAGGTCTGACACCCCATGAAGAATGACACCACTGCTCCACAATTTACCTCAGGAACAAAGCTGTGGACACGGGAGCCACCGTCAATTAGTAATCCCATATAACACTATACAGGCCGACTACATTAGATATGACATGAAATTTGGATTCATCAGTTTTAAATCTTGATATAGCTTGTACTGATTGAGTAGTTCCGAATAACTGGTATCCTTTCTCAAGCATTTACAAACTTATGTTTAAAGGCATAAAAACAAACCCATTAAAATAACTTTAAATGATTAGTTATCTGCTAAATTAGAGACGAAACAACGGTCACAAGTACCTTGCATTTTTTTTTTTCCTTGAGTACAGCTGAATGAGACATCAATGAGGTGAGTAATGAGATGTATGTTTAAAAAAAAAAAAAAAATTAGGGGAGTCACACACTCCAATTAAGGCTTATTTGTATTATAATTTAATGTCACATCTTTTGTTAATTTATTAGTCAGTAAGATGCAAAAAAGCAGAGAGGACTAACAACTCAATTGAAAACCTTTAATCTCTCACCCTTCTACCTTCCCCTCTTCCCTTCCCTTGTTTCTCTTTCTGCCTGTTTCTTTACCTTCTGAGCTTTCACTGTCCTCCACCTCGCTTCACCTTCTGTGATCCCTTTTGTCCTTTATCTCATCACCGCTCCTGCTCTACCTTCACTTTATCCACTTCTCTCCTCCTTATCCTCCTCTGCTCTGTCTCTGTCTTTAGGTTGGTCAGTTCAACGAGTCCAAGTTACATTCCTGGGATGCCTGCTACATATGGTCCACATTCCAGTGGGTCTGCTGAGAGGCCCACCGCTCCTCACCGCTGGCCCTACGGAGTCCAGCCCACAGCTGAGTGCGCTGCAGCATTGCCTTGGCCTGAAATGATCTCAACAAAGCTTTAGTTTAACTCAGCCTGTCGCTGCAGGAGGCTAGACTTAATTAAGTCTATCCAATCCAAACTCAGAACTAAAGATCCAATCCGAGCCAAGAATACATTTCATTAAGCTCTCCCACTTTGCATACAGGCCGCTGTGGCTTCTTTCTCTGTGCATATGCACCCTCAGGCTACGAGGGCTGACTCTATGTATATGCGTGTGTGCAAATTAAATGCATCACCACAGTCACTAACTAGGTCGCCTACAGGAAAGTAGGATTAGTAAATTCAATTCCATATAGAATTTCAAGAATAATGCCAGAATTACTCTACCAAGCCAATGCAGGTAAACTCATTATGCCTCGTCTGCTGTTAGTCTTGCATTTTTCTTCTTGACAAAACTTTTCCATTAGTCAGGCACATTTAGTGCAACATGTGTTGCCCATATGAGTATGGGGCTGTGCTGGTAAACCACACATGGCCCTACTGAAGAGCGGGGACAGTCTTTCTAGATACGAAGTGCTGACAATATAATGCGGGGCATATTGCGGCTTCACCTACTATACTAAATCTCAGAGTTTGCCATGCAGCACTCTCTTTTTCGTCCTGTGTGTGCACATGCAAGCACGGGCAGAGAGGACATCTGTTTCTCCATCAGACGATAACATGAGGGATCCAATGCACAGCATGACAGCACCTGCAAAGGCGCCTCGGTTTTCTTGCTTAGAAACAGGAGCATCCTTTTAGCCCAACTGGCTCTGTTGGAGGGTTTCTCCAATTCACTGTCAACAAGTGCGTGGGTTTTTCACTACAATAGTGTAAACTCTTCACCTCACCCTGCTATGTGCCTTGAGAAAATGCATATTGTGGTTTGGCCCTATACAACATTTTTCTGAATTCAATAATAAATTCCAAACTTTTAACCTAATGGAAAAAAAAAAAAACAAAAACCTGAATTTTAGAAGCCACATTCAAATATTCAATAAACTATACCGCATGCATTGTATGGCACGGGAATTGTTAGCCTAAGGTATTCAAAGTTATCCCAATGAGGCTGTCTGGGTGTGTCCATAAAATGTGCAACCTCACTGCAGCTACCGCATTTCCTCCGCAGATCCTCCCCTCTCTGATTGGCCATCAATAACAGTCAATGTTGAGTCCTGCTCAATTTACACCAAGTCACTTGATGGGTTAGTCATTCATAAGCTTAAGTTAACAGAGGAGGAGTGAGTCATCGGAGGACACATTTTTTATATTCTATGGTTCTGATTAATGTCAGCAACACTGACAAGCTAAAATGGTTCCAGATTCTTCTGTGGGTATTTTGGAAAGTAAAGCCAAAGGCCTGTTTGTTGGGCTAAACCTGTCAAATTTGCAGACTGACAATTACACATATATTGCAAAAAAATATATATAGCAACACTCAAACACATTCATATGCACCACGATAACAATTTTCAGGATGACTTGACATTTGACTCCAGGCTAAATAGGGCAGAAGAACATTAAATTGCTGCCACAAAAACCAGATTCCAATCTTTTTCCCCTTTTACATGCCCATTCTGCGTGTGTCTGTGTCTGGGGAGTGGCGCAATGGACGTCACTGCTGGACTGCTGTATTAATCACATCTAGCCACACAGAGATAACTCCACTCCGGGCTAACCACTAACACACACATCCACACACACACACACACACACACATACGTGGTTCAAAGCAATATACCAAAACAATCAGAGCCCAGACAAAGCAAACACTCAAACATAATGGAAAAGAGCTAATAGGAGTAACTTCATAATGACAAGTTGTGGTCCACTATTCTGTACAGCATGCAACAGCAGAACGTCCAAGGTGGTGAATAAGGATATTGGCTATAACGTATAAACTTATAAATTCTTTACATATCAACAGTCATTGGAGCTACTGAGGGTGTGGATTCATTTCCCTTTTGTGAAAAACTACTTATCTGTAGCACATTTTCATGTATACAAGTTCACTGTGACACTTTTAACAAGAATAGCAACAGTTTCACATCCTTTTTTTTTTTCTGAGCATTCGTGCCACACTCATAATGTGCGTTTGTAGCTAAAGTCAATGAGAATCATATGTACATTATCACACTCCTACATAGGCAAAACTAGCTCAGCACAGCACTTCCCGCATGAAATGTGGGTGCGGCATGTACTGGGACTCCCTGAGGAGAATTCTCACAAAAAAATTAAAATCAACCAATCAATCAATAAATAAATAAATAAAAATAAATAGCCTGGCGCCTGGACATTAAAATGGCAGTATACTCATAATCCAGATGTGTCCAGCGGCCTGCAGCATCATGTATAATTCACTCTTCATAGCAAAAAAAAAAAAAAAAAAAAGAGATAATTACAGCAGGCCTGGCACTTTTCAGGAAAGGTTAGGCAGTGGGGAAAAGCAGAACTGAACCCCATGCAACTAACGAACATTTTCCAGAGCATCTCCAGTCTGAAAAGTGGATCATCTTTGAGATATCCTGAGAAGAGGAGATTGCTTCCATCTCAATCTAACCAAATAAGCTTGTCAAGTCCTCAGAAAATAAACCCCAAAGGGAATCTCTAATGAGCCCTTCAGAACTACAGTCGGGGGGGTGGGGGGGGGGGGGGGCAATCGGCCAACAGAAATAGCAAAGGTCAAATTATCCACTGGAAGACTTCATGTGAGACAGCCAGGACTGAACTGGCTTTTGGCTGACATAGATGGGATGCAGGTGGGAAAAGTCACAAAACGCAAAGATGAGGACACAGAGCGGTCGGTAGTCACTAAATTTTAACCTGACTCAACACAGTTTTCCGACCAAAGAATTTGATCTTTGGAACCTGAGTGTTGATAAGTTGCCGTACGCGTATACCCATTGGTTTCCTTAATGTTGAAATCTCTAAACTGAGATTGCATAAGCAAAGGTTCAAGAGCTCCAAACAGCGCTTTTAAGATTACATAACCCCTTCCACTAGAATTCATAGAAAATTGGATTTGGGAAGGGGGGGGGGGCAGGGTGCATAGACTGTCTAAACTTGCAACAGGCTGATGGGCACAGTGCAATAACCAGGGTGTTGGGGGGGGAAAAGAATGAAAAGGAAAAGAAAAAAAAAAGCAATATAAAAACTTTTGGGTCCAATATGTCACATGGATACACATAATTATACTACTAAGCAACATTCCACAGGTTCACCCAAACACAACTTACCTCCATCAGTTTACAGCTCTGCAGAATCCTGGAAGTAGATCATGAAGGGCGTGACCTAAAGTTGGTTAAAAGACAAGAAAATCAACTGCGGACTACCTGGAGAAAGTCGGGGGGGGGTGGAGGTGGGGGGGGGGGACGCTACAGACAAGAATGAAGACGAAATGAATGACACAGAGAGACAGAGAGACAGGGGGGCGGGGGGGGAGGAGGAGGAGGAGGAGGGGGCAACTCTCCACATCCATGTTGCGCTACAAAGGGTGGGGCCTTGAGGAATTCACTCTATCTGCTTTGCTCTCGACTTAAAGCTTATCTTAATTAGACTACAGAGGGTCAGTCCGGCTGTGCACTCAATTATGATTGAGTTAAAAGCATTTGCAGCCTTAGGAGAGACCCCTCGGTATCCTTCGGACAAGTGGGGCGGACTACAGCTGATGTTAGACCCAACTCTTACGCCCCCCCCCCCTCCCTCCCGCCACCTTCCTTCCCTGCTGGATCTGGATCCATCCAACGCCCAAACGCTCGCCTGGCGAAAAGACACACCCTCCCCATCGTCTTCTACTTAAATTCTCTCATTATATGGCAGGCAGGACACGAGGTGGGGGGGTAAAAAAAGATCTCACACAGGCCTCGACCGACAAGCCACCGTCAGTCGGTTTACCCAGTTCTGACTTCATACTTTTATCTTAGTAAAATGGCAAAACATCACGCAACCCCATTAAAACGAGACCGAGCGCGTCCCGTTCCGCGGCCATTAAATGTCACCTCGGATAAGACCGAAGAGAGAAAAGAAAGAAAAAGCAAAAAGTTTGCCAAAAGCGTTTGACAGTCGCACTTTTCTTGGATTCAGGTGAATCCACCGGCGGCTCCGACAGCGCACTTGTCACCGCCGTCACAGTGTCAAATATGCGCAATTTGTGCCGCGTTTTTCTTTTTTCACCCCTCTTTTTTTATGTAATCTTATTCATTTATTTATTTAGGTCCAGATTTGAGGGGATTATTAAAAAACCTTTCGCCCCCCCACCCCCACGCCCAGTTTGCCTGTGCCATTCAGCGGGGCTGGCTACTGTAAAGTTGCCACGTCCGTTACATTTCAGACTTATGAAACCAATAAGACCCGCAGCTCACTTCTTACCTGCCTAAATGGCCCCAACAATCAGGGGCCACCGCGAAGGATTTCAGGCAAAAGATGCACACGTCAAGGTGACAATATTACAAATGTTATGTAATATCTTCCTAAATGCAAACGACTGAGGAGGATCTTTAAAGCCTGAGGCAGAGACTAGGATCTGGGCCCTGGTCGGGGACTGTCGAGCAGACGCGGTCGGTTTTTTTTGTTTTTTGTTCTTTGTTTTGTTTTTTTGTTTTTTTGTTTGTTTTTTGTTTTTTTTTGTAGGATTTTTTTTCAGTGCAGGATATTCACACGGACCCCCTCAGCCACACCTTAACTCTCAATCAATCTTTTTTCTGACACTTCCAGAGGTTTCGACGAGACGCAAAGACGCCAAGTTGAACCTGAGCAGCCTGTCTCTTTGCGCATCTCCCCGCTGTGAAGCCTCCAACCTGAGAAAAGTGGAACAAAAAGCGGCTCCGTCCTGAGTATCCGGTTGTCCGGTCCCACCCCGTGTTCCCCGGCCGCTCCTCGGGGCTCTCTCCTCGGTCTCTCTCTCCGGTCCAACTCCTCTCTTCAAACCGGCTTCTCACTCCGATCAGCTGGCAGGGCCGTGACGTCAGCGCACGCGATCGGCCAATCGCCGCCGACGCCCACCGTGCGGGCCGGATGACGTCCGGGCGCGTCGGCCAATCACGGCGGAGATCTCTGTGAGAAACAAGGCGGGGATTAAAGACGGGGACCAATGAGATCCCATCCGCCCATGGGAGGCGTTTTATCCCCGGACCTATTAGGTGTCGGGAACTTTTCCAACGCCACCGAGCTACAGATGAAATTGAAATTATAGATAGCTGAAGAAATTAAATGTCTTAACTCGGTGTTAGTGGAGGTAATGACAGGCCCCCAGTCAACACTTCACGAGGCCAACTCCTACTTACTGTTATTTTCAGCTTGTGTCACAACATGTCAAAGTTAAACGCTGCCAATTGTATTGTTCCACAGCCAAGCCAGTGTTATTTATGCCGTCTTAGATCTCAAGTTTGCTTCAGAAAGCTTTATAGTCTGTGCAAACGATGCTATTATCTTTCCTTAAACACTCGTTTACATCCAAGGAGAAACTTCCCCAATTCAAGTCAGCAAGTTTGTTTTAAATGTACCCAAAAAGGGCAATTTAAAGAGCAGTCTATATATATACATATATATATATATACATTAAAAAGGATTTAAGGACATGTTAAAGTGCCATTGTATATTTACTCTGGTTTATACGGCATCAAATGCGTGCTCTGGCTGTTGTGTGATGAAAAATTACAGTGGAGGTAGGGTGTTATTGTACAGTACTGCACTTTACTCATTCATAAAACAAACCAGGACCGCCGCATGGACTCATTGGGCTTCAGTCCTGACAGTTATTGCACTGCTGAAACAATCTTCCCAAGTAAACGAGGCAGCGCCATGACACTTCTTCTTAAGAAGTAAATTAAGTTTATAGCTGAGCTACAGATGCTTTTCTGATTAGAGACTCACACAACAGGCTGGAACGACAGCCCTCCACCCCTCTCTTTTTCATGTATTCATTCCCCATCGATCGTCCCGTAAGTCATCCCCATGCTGTCAGAATGTGAAACGCTGAAGTTTAAACAACCAAAACTCCTCGGCCTTTCAAATTGTTTTTTAGCCTCCATTTTGGCATCCCTTTTAAGCAAACACAGCATTCCTGTGGTTTGGAGTGGAGTAGGAATTGGGTTCCACTACTAAATAAGTGATTGCACTTCTCATGGACGGAAACCTCAATTGGAGGCTTGCTTGTTAAATTCACTACAATCCCACATTTAGAGAAAAGAGAGTAAAGTGTGCTACATTTTCCCACTGAGTCAAAAAAGACGAAGAAACATTTGTGTGCCAGCTGTGGAAGCAATTCTCTCTTGAGGACTCAAGGTGAAATGAAAATGCAGTTAATGCAATTTACATGATAAGATCTTTCTCCAGCAGATTAGCCATGCTACTGTTCCAACGGGGCAGCGGCAGAGTTTTAAGGTTTGAAGCTGGGATGAAAGCATGAACAGCGGCTCTATTCCTGAAATACAGTGAAGTACAGAACCTCTGATACTGACAAGAAGTGCCCCGTGCTGCATAATTGAAGATACCTGAAGCCACCACAGTGCATGCATGAGAAGAACCAAACCTTGAGTGAATTTTCTCATGACTTTTTCATGTAGCAGGTTTGAGGGATATCCTCAAAACATTAGAATAGATTTTGACATTGATAAACACTTATGGCCTACTTGCCTGCGCACATGCAGTATGAACACAGAGATATTGCAAACAGGTCTGGTTACATGAGTTTATGCATATGCCTGTACAAACTGTAAACGCACAACAACAAAATGCCAACGAACACACTCCATTTGTCGCCATATCACCCCGTTTTTCGCTGCTGTTACACAGATCAAAGGCTACAACCTGTCAACCTTCTTGTTGTCGCATATTTGAAACAGGCAGTAACACAATGCCACCTCAGCACAGTGACACAGCTTTTCTTCTGTGCCTCAATTTATGTTGATGCATTAACAAAGCTGGGAAGCTAGGAATGTGCCACTGGCACACATCATTCAGGAAACCAACCCTTCCTCCCCTCAGCGTTCTTGCATGGTCTCAGCCCGCATTGTGAGATGGTTGTTTCCTCCAGCAGCTGACAATAACTGTAAATTTTCCTCTTATCTTATCTTTTTTTTTTTTTTTTTTCAGTTGACTTAAACCCATCAGAGCAGGATGCAACATTAAGTTTACATTTCAGGGATGGTGCACTCTTTCACACATATGTCCACTGCAAAACTAATAAAACAGCTACTAAAATCTTTTGTACACACACATTTAGTGAAGCGGAAGCCAGTTAAGTTTACTATGACTAACCCTTTTGTCCGGAGGCAATGCTCATTGACGTTTAAATATGTTTATCGGGCCTTAGGAGCGAATATGTCTTTCACAAGGTGTTTGATCACTTTATCAACATTTACAGAACTTGTGTATTTGGCATTGTATGAGTTGTAGAATTAATAGAAGTGATAAAAATCGAGATGTTAAGTGAATTATTAGACCCCGATTTTTTTTTAGGTTTTTAAGTAGTTTATAAAACACATGCATTCATCATGACAATAACTGTGCATGTAAATTTGTGCGATAGTTAAAATGTTATCAGCAAAATAGAGGAATGAGGGGGCATTCAGCTTGAGTTAATGCAAATGAACTATTTCTCTGAGGTAGCATTCAAGTATGTTTTCAGAGCATTTGTGTTTTTATCCATTGTGTGTTGCCATCCTTCTTTTAGAATAAATGTGCATCACTGAGTCTTTTGCTTAGTTTCCTGTGTGACAGTGTTGAAGTGTATCAGTGGAAACATAACTCTGCTACTTCCTGTATCTTTCATAAGCACACAGCTCACATTTCAGAACAATGCTGTGATTTAAATACGGCAGTAGAACCTGTTTGATACAGCCACATATTTTCTGTCCTTATTTCTCAGACTTGAAAACATTCTCCTCTTTCTCGTCTCTTCAAAACGTCTTCCTTGTTCTTAGCAAACATAAATCCCTATCTTAAATAGATTCCAAGAAGTGAACTGCACCTCTGCCAAGGCAGGAACAATCTGGAAACTATTCAAGCTCAGCAATGCCAGCGTAAAGCCAAACAGAAAAAAAACAACATTGTATAGTTACTGACATGTAAGGACTTTGTGCTTTAGTGAAATTCATAGATGAAACCAGCCTTAGGCCATGAGTCAGGCTTCAAAACTGACTGCAAAGGATATTACCAAAACCTTCCTGCCCATACAGGATCAGGGTATAATGGTCCATGAAAGTATGCCTCAATAATAAAGAGGATTTGGTGCAGGACACATGACTAAAGTAAACCAGGGCACACAGGATGACTAAAACATCATTCTATATTCATGTACTGGTTTTCACGCTTCAAGAAAATATTGAATTTGTTCACTTTTTAAAAATCATGCTATTTTAAGGTAACCTTAAGCTTAATGCTGGTGTAGCTTGTTAGCATTTAAAAAAAATAAATGAAATAATCAAAATCATTTTCAAAAAGGAGTTTTGTGTATATTTTGTACATATTAAAACGTTAAACTGATTGTGCAGATGAACACTCTTCTTTCTTTGATATGAATATCCAAAACGTCTTACAGACCACAGTATTACAGGTTATTTAGGGTAATACACTTTTGTTTGCGGCTGACGGTTGGATGAGAAGAGCAGTCTGTCTGTTTAGTCCAAAGCTGGAGCCAGGAGTTGATTATTTTATCTTACTTAAAAGAGAAACAGGGAACACCTAGCCTAGCTCTGTTATGAGGTTAAAAAGGATTTGCCTACCGGCAAACCCGAAGCTCACACTGGAACACATCACACAGTATCCTAAGACCTGCATGAATTATTGTTCACACAGCTTGAGTCTTAACTTGGTACCTTTGAACAGGCATCATGTTTTCCTTTTACAGTTTTGCACATTCATGTTTGTGAAGCACTGCTTTGAATTGCTGAATTTCAATGACTTAAAAATGTTAAATGTCAAAACTCTCACATTGTTGTTGGTTTCTCTCCAGAATGCTGACTCTTCCCTGGTCTCTGATTTTGCCACCCCAAATGTCATTCTCCTTGACCCCTCCACCACCCATCCTTTCTTTTTTTTTTATATACAGCTCTGTCTTTTCAAAATCACCACCAATATGCTCAGAGGGACTTCGTATGGCCGGTCTTCTCAGACTGTCAGTTAGACACATCAGTCACAAGAGACTTAGGGGAGCACCTCGGTCACTTTAAGAAATGCCTCTGGTGAAAAGAAACTGATTAGTAGTGCTGGCAGCCAACCACGTGGAGCGCAGTGTGGCGACTGAAGCCAATGAGAAGCCCTGCTGGGTGGAAGTTACAAAAGCAGTCTGAACCCAATGACTCAGCAAAGTTGGGTGCGTGTGAGATGACACTTTGCAGCAATTTAAAGGGCCAGTGTGCCAGCTTGCAGCTTTGCGAAGGAAGCTGAAAAATGCACTTCCAAAATCAGGCCAAGTGTTCATTCTCCCCCTCCCCCCCGCCCCCCATGCAGACCGTGGAGGTATGTGGCCCAGGATGCTCTGCAGGACTGAGGGTAAGGGCCGGAAAAAGTCCATTACTCAGGCTAAACTCATCTTACTCTACTCAGATGACATTAACCAAGAGCTTGTTACTGATATTTATGTATGTTTGTTGTAGAACTCCCCAGTGTAACTTGATGAACATCTAAGAGTTATCAACTATAATGCTCAAGTAGGTGTTTTGCAAACAATCTCTCTTACAAAAAGGGGGCTTCTAATTTTTGCTAAAGGACTTGTTGAGTGAGAAGTCATAAAATGTCAGACATCTCAATATCCTGAATATTTCTTTTGTAGGCAATTTTGAATGAGGCTTCAGCTTCAGGCACTCAAGCTTGAGCTAACTTCAGCGCTCCTGCAGTAATGATTACTATGAATGGACTCTATGTCACGAAAATAATTTAGTTTTGACCTGATTTGTATTTTAAGTAACTCTCTAGAGAATATCACTCTAAAGATGGATTTCATTCCTCACAGTAAGAATCTTTTCCACCCTTCCTTAACTTTAAGCTGTTTATTTCAGATATTATCAGCTAAATCTTCCCGACAATGAATGGCACCGAGATTTGTAGTTCATAATGAATCGGCTCTTTCAGTTCTATTATATATTGAATGACCCACATTAGGATCTGGCCAGGCATTGTTTCCTCTTCCTCTTTAGACTGTAACACTGAGCCATATTGTGCAGAAGTCAGGTCTGAGAGCAGCAGTGGAAACTTCCATTAGGCCGCAGGAGGAGTATACGCTTGAGTATTGTTCTGGTCAGGCCTGCAACAGTCAGCATAGCACAGCACACCTCAGTGACAGGTGCTATATATATACTATGGCTAGCTGTGATTTAGAAACTGCAGCTATCTCCAGCATCTCAGCTAACGCTCTTAAAGGAAGAAGGGGCCTCGTACAGACCACAATTTCATGCCATTTAAAATAGACATTTAGGGAAATAGACCTATTTGGCTCCTGGTTGAGTGCTCGATGAGAACAGCAATGTGTGTATTTCATGGAGCTGGTTAGTTCAGCTTGCTTTAAAGTCTGTACACACATCATACATCATAAAAAATAAAAATAAAATAAAAATAAAAAATGTTGCCGTTTTATACCATGTGGTCTTGCTCTTGCTCTTAACTGTGCGTCTAAATAAGCACAATATTCTTCTCTTTTATTGATATGTGTTCACTTTATTGTGGAAACTGGATTTTCAATTTGGTGTAAATGAGGAGTGTACTGTAAATTTGAACTTTGAACTAAAGTTGAACTTTGGACCCCCCCCCCCCCCTTCCTGTTCTGGACACACCTGTTCACTTTTGACCCATATTTCAGTTTCTGAATCACCCAAATTGTACAACAGCAAATTACCCTCATATTCAGATCCTAAAAAAACAGACAGCCCATTCACTTAGCAAAATATCAGCACACAAGTGCAGCTAACAAGACAACTCCTGTTTGAATAAATGTTATATGTCTCTCTGAAATGTAGTGATCGACGGCAGCATTATTTTGTTAGTTGGGATAAAGATGAGCTTAACATACAGAACATTTTGCTGAAAATAATAATAATAATAATAATAATAATAATAATAAAAATAGGTTAGTAGCATTGTGCAGGTGCATTGCACAACTAAAACGTAGAATTAACATTTGCAAGCCAATATTTATTTTTATCTTCATGCTAGAAGGGGGAGAGGAGTGTTTGCAAAGTGGTCATTACAGAAATTCTGCTCTCAATAGATTAGACATTGGTCCAAAGTACTGTCCCCACAGTGTTCTGCTTTCGGTGCTCATTGGACTCTTTTGCAGTCAGTGAACTGTAACTGTGGAGTTTGTTTGTTCCAGGAAATTCTGTCACTTGAACCCTGCACCCTACATTACATTATAATCACCTACATTATTCACAGCTCAAGCCAGAGAAAGGACTCAGTTTCCTCATTGATTCATGTGATCCACATCCAGCTGTTTCATAAGCTTGTTGTGGCTGTGATGTCAACCACATTCATGTCACTGTGTAACCACAGTTGATTTGAACTTGTGAACTGCAGGTGGAGCAGATTTTTAGAGGTGTAGACGGTTACTTTGGTTCACGTCCCCTGTTTTCATCATTCTCTTACTTATTACCCTCTATTCTCCACGACAGACTGGGAACTCTGATCCCTTCAGAGGCGAGGGTGCGAGGGCAATGTGCAGTCGTGCCTGAATTCCCAGAGGATGGCATTTCCACAAGGTTTATCTTGGTTGCCACATGCAGGGCCAAGGCCTACTTACTGATATGATTAGCCTTGCCGGTGGAAAAGTAACGACTTATCCTCAGACAGTCTGATCCAACCTCCATTCTTTCCAAACAGCCTCATTTGCCTGATGTTTCAAGTGACTAATGAAAATAATAATGTGAAATACACCTCCCTCTTACAAAAAAAAAAAAAAAAAAAAAGAGAGAGAGAGAAAGGAAGGGTTGTTGATTGCAAGAATTTGAAGCTGATAGATGCAGGCAGGCTTGGCAGAATGATGGCTGCTAAAAGTGATGACATCACTTCGATGGGGAGACTTCGAGAGAAGAAACGTTAGAGACAAGTGGTAGCTATTAGAGCTGACAGGCCACTCCGAGGCACTTTCTTTTCTTTTGTATCAATGTGCGAGGGCACTAGCAGGTTCAATATTAATGCCATCTGTATCTCCTGTTTCATTTTAAAAATCCCATACTCACTGGACCAGTTGGTGTCAGTCAGTTAGCACCTCCAGCAGTACTCTACATGCATGCTGTGACGCCATGTGACACTTTTACAGCAGACAGAACAGAAAGCCACCTCAGCTCTGACTGGAACTCCACTTTCCAACATGCACTCTCACGGATCAATAACCTCTTACATAACATTCTGGTTTGGACTGGAGGCCAGATTCCAGCTGACTGGAACATGTGACAAGGCTTTGACTGTGTTGACCCACATTTTCCCTTCCTCGCCAGATCCCTCCTTCTTCCCTTCCTCTTTTCCTCCTGCCGCCCCTCTCCTCTCACCACCATGCCCTTCCATTAGTCCGAACAACCTCTCTGCGTCTCAGCCCCAGTCAGAAAAACGGTAGTGTTGGCAGTCAGATCCAGACTTGGTCAGACCAGGACTTCGTGCAACATGCCAGGACATGTACACAGATAGAAGGCAAGACACGCAGGGGGAATAGCTCGTGGCTGAGCACAAGCCTTTACTGAGATAGATGACATAAGCGGTATCCCTAACAGAGAAAGTCTTCTTTCTCGATCTACAGTAATGTCAGTATCATGTGAAATTGAATAATTAAATCACTGTGGCCGATCCTAGGAATGCCACTTTTCTTAGATCATTTGATGGTCAACTTGTTTCTGGGAGCTTGATGGATGGTTTAAACAATTTCTTCTGTGCGTTCAGAGAATGGGCCGCTGCAGGATGCATTAGTCTCAGGGATGGGCTGGGGAGACGGTCATGCTGCATTGACTTCATGTCGCTTCATGAAGTGTGAAAAAAAAAAAACAAAACAACAACAACAAAAAAAAAAAAACAACACGTTCTTCCAACAAGGAAGTGTTTTATGGATTTCCCAGTCAATCAGCCCAAACTTCCACTTAAATAGAGTTCTCTTGTAAAATTACAACTTGAAATTAATGAGGCTGATGTGAACAGATTTTCTGACCGAGCTGTTACAATTATGATCGGAATGATATGCGATATTAGTGATATTAGCTGCTAAAACTCAAAGTGTAACTAACTTAAAAACTGCGTCCTTGTGAGCTAACACCCACTGTTTATAGGCAGTAAGGAGACCTACTGGAGCCAGGCTGGGTGCTCGTTAAACCACGTCTTCTTTTGGATTTCTGACGTGAACAGAAATGAAGAGGAGTGGGTGCTGTTGATGTGTCTTTGTAGTAGGTTAAAGGACATAAGAATTACGTTTTTGTTGAGGGGCCTTTCATATCTGCATAGGGAGAATGGCCTCATCAACAGAGTCTATGCACACTCACATGTATCGTAGCCTGTGAGAGACAAACAACAGCATTTCTAAGGAGCTTTTATATTACCCAAAGGCCGTGCGAGTTCTTTTTTTTTATCTTTGAAAAAGGAGGAGTAAGGGGAGGGTTATTGCAGTCGAAACTTTACTGCCACCAAGTCCTACATTAGTTTATAGTTTTGATTTCAAGTTGGGCTGTGTAAAAAAATAAAAAACCAATAATGTGGCTTTTTTTTTTTACAATACAAGTATAATTACTGGTATTAAAAAGTGCAATTTAACACATTTTCCAACAATAAGAAATATTATGGTTCAAATAATGAAATGCCACGTTAGGCTGCTGTTTGTCCAGTTTTCTGAATTTGTTTTGCAGTTGTTGGTGCTTGGTGTGTCTCACTGCTATTTCCATACACAACATAGCCTTGTTGTGCCTTCAGCACAGTTGTTAGATCATACAGTATGTTTGGGCAACACACACTATAGCTGCAGGAGGTTTCACACTGCATTGTTTGGACAAGACTCTGTGACGTTCCTGAAACAAACAATCAGACAGCATTACAGATTGAACTTGATTGAGGTGAACCCCGTTCTGGTTTTCTTACCACATTAACCTGTCCGACTTCGAATTACAGTAAGCTGATTAAGTCACCACAGGTGTCCTATTTAAGTGTTTGCTTCACTAAAACTTCCTCTGCAGAAGTGGGTCTGAGTCTCTTGGCAGAATATTTCTGCCAATCAGTTTACCCTCAGCAGCTGAGTGGCGACTGCGTTGAGGAATGTCTGTCCTGTAACTTTTTCGCTCTCAGCAGCGCCAGTCGAAAGCCTTTCTACAGCCTAATCACGATACATCCAGATGGTAAAAATTTACTCAGAACATTTTCCATAACCTGACACACAAAGACATAGCGTAAGTCTAATTCCATTGCCGATACATGATTGTGTATTTATTTTGTCTGTCAGCTGTCTACTTTGGTTCAGCATGCGGGTAATTAGAAGATTGTGAATTTCAGCAGGCCTGCAGTTAGTTCTTTAGGAAGTAGCAGTGACTCATCAGACGCTTGCTTCCTGCTTCTATAAATAACCATTTATTCACTAGCTTGAACACAACGTACCAATAAGAGTAAAGAACCATTTCTTTTGATGGTGTTTCCTGTAAACTAATCAGTCAATAGATAGATTTTCTACTACAAGAAAAGAGAGTCTTGTGGATTCAATATTGAAATTAAATTTGATGCTTTTAACATTTAAGTAAAGATTTAATGCTAAGTTTGACAAGGTTATATGGATATTTACTGAAGTGTGAAGAGTGTCACAATTTTGTCTTGAAAAAAAGTCGATATTTGAAATTGTCTGATTCGGTAAGTCTCAGCCTCAGACTTGTCAATTTCCAAGAAGATGCACATGATTGAAAATTAAGAACAGTGACATCTTGAGGCTGTACTTCTTATAAGAACAAGAACACAAGGAACGAAAGACTGAGGGCAGTGTGCCACCACCATCACCATCACTACCAGGATGAGTGGGTGGTAGGGGTGGGTGTGTGGGCGTGTAGCCAGACAGCCACATGGGCTGCATCAATGAAGGAAGCGAGAAAGAAGGCTGGTATTTTACCAGGGAGGCCTGCTCTCACACAGAACTCTGCTTTGATGGATACCCTTTTCATTTCTCTTCTGTAGGTCTTGGTCATATTTAGGCTCTGTCTTCCCATCCTACCCTTTTTTTTTTTTTTTCAGTCTCCCTCGCCCATGTGTCTCCCCCTTCCTCTCACTCCTTCACTGCCTCCTCACTATTTCCACTTTCATTTCTCTTGTTGTCTCTTATGGTCCCTTCTCTTTTCCCCTCCCAGTCCTTCCTTACTTTTCACGTCTCTGTTTGTCCTCCCCTTGAGTCCCCATCTGTGACCCAGTTCCGAATCGTCTATCCCAGACTGGCACCAAGGGCAATGAAACGTCCCCTGGTACCGTCTCTGTATCACGCCGATATGAAAAGGTTGGACTGAAAAACAGAATTAAATTTCAATTTTGTGTAAACAATGTATGAACATCTTCAGACAGGCTGAGTATCTGAGTGCCAGTCGGTCCGTCTGTTTGTGTGTGTGTGTGTGACTGTATGTGGACCCAAAAAAAAAAAAAAAAAAAAAAATTGCATCGTGGAGTCCATTTTGAAAGCAGCTGCTCATGGGCTGTTTGCTTATGTAAGCCTGTACTGTAAAACACAGAGGAACAAGAACAAACTGGCTGCCTGGGACAAAGGCCCTGCCCTCACTGCTGCACTGTCAGACGTGTGTTTTTCTGTCTGTGTGCATCTACGAGACATAAAATGAGAGGGACAGAAGATGAAAATTAGAGATGCAGTCCTCCGGAAGAGCCGTGCAGTTGTACTGTACTGTACCGTACAGGACTGGCGTGCTGCAGATGAGGGGAAAGACGAGCTCTGCTGCGCCTTGGTAGCCCACCTGCTGTTCTCTGGCACTTTGCTCTGTCATACAGCACACTCCCTTGCACAAGACTCCACAGGTTGCACAAGCAGAGAGAAAGAGACAAAGAAAAAAAAGCAAAAAAAAAAAAAAAAAAAAAAAAAGATTGCAGGCAAAGAGAATGAGAGTGAGAATACAAATAAGAAAAAAATCATGACAAAAGTTTGTCAATCTCAAAACCGAGCCTTTCCAACTCTGGAGCAATTGCAACTGCTGCCTCTTGTTGCTGTTTTGTATTTATTTTCAGGTGGCTATCTTGCAGTACAAATCTCTTTTTGCTGCTCAGTTTTTTTGTTCAGTTGTGAATTACATTTCCAAATTACATATAAAATTGCCTTCTGCATTTAAGGGGGAGGGGTTGATTTGAATCCAACTCATTATAGTTATATATAGATTTAGATTTGAAGCAGAAATAACTTACCACACCATCAACGGTGGTGATCGGTCATGCCAGGGTGACTCGTCCAATGCTCTTATCTTGAGAGACGCTTTGGTTTTAGTTCTGAGGGCCGTTTGGACAGTTGTGCAGTGACAGTTGGCCACACCAGGCTAACTGTCATGTTACATTAGATCTTCCAGTGTTAGCTGACTCCAATTTGGCCTGAAGGAGAGGTGGTTACCTACCAGCAACCCCAAATGGTTCAGAGAGAAGGATATGCATGCACATGCACATGCAGATACGCACACACACAAAAAGCAGGGCGTGCTAACAGTTAACATGAAGGACTTTGTGCCCCTCTTTCCCACCCTCATTTCCTTCTCATGTTTCCATTGTCACTTTTCTTGTGTATTTAGGCCTGGCAGGAAAGAAGCAGTCGCACATCAGCCCCTGGATATGCTGAGTTAAACCACTCCTTCCCAGCAGAGAGTTGCCACACCCGGTATAACCTATGTAATGTGACAGTTCAGGAATTTGCTGCAGGTTGGCCACACGTAGCCTGATCTGCGATGCTTGTGCGTCACACGTGGGGAAAGTTTTCCTGTCATGTGTTTTGTTTTTGTTTTTACCCCATTAACTTGGTGCTTAAGTTAATGTCTAGGATTTCTGAAATTGTAGGACATGTTATCACTTGTGTCAGGAAATACAGGCTATACAAGTATTTACGTATGTCACTTTGGAAAGTCTCATGGTCAGTAAAGTCAGTAAACACTGTAAATTGCAAATATGCTGTCAGGTTCAAGAAAACTGGTTTGAAATGTAGAAACGCGAGCATTATGATGTGACAGGCTCTGTACCAGCAACCAGGAGACGACAGATGACATTAGATTTACTAATGCATTCATCATGAAATGGTCCATCACTTCATCCACTTTTCTTTTAATCTTCCCCTTTTTTATCAGACTAACTGCTATATTTACTTAGCATTAGCACAGCATGTTTCCTTATGCT